>NC_048223.1:119129365-119185511 GCF_002007445.2 Ailuropoda melanoleuca
CAAACCAAAATCATACAGGTGTCCTGGTGCATCACAGGCAAGCTTGTGAACCGGCCAAGTTTGTTCTTAGCATTGTCATCCTTTCCTCAGTGCCCCTCCCATGCCTCTCCAGAGCCTCATCCCTCCCTCCCTGCTTTGCTTACAAGCATATGGGATCTGTGGCTTACTCTCTCAGAGTTCCATCTGATTAATACCTAATCTCTTCAAGTCCTCGTAGAATTTAATTGTACAAACATATGAACACCTATAGTGCTAGGCACATGGAGGGACCTAAGGAAACATAACCTGCGCTCTCTGCTTCTAGGGATGGACACTCCAGACTAGTGGTGCTCACAGTGAAGTGGGCAACAGAGCCCCCTGGGGGACTGGTGGACACACAGATTGCCAGGCTCCACCTCCAGAGCTTTGGATTCAGTAGATGGTAAGCGTGGGTCTGGTCATTTGCTTTCCCGACATTCCCCGGGTGCTGCTGCTGCTGCTAGTCCAGGGACCAGATTTCGAGAACACTGGATAGTCGGAGACACACACACCTGCAGGTCTGGAAGGCTGGCACAATAGAGGCTACGTTGCTATGTTGGCAGAAGCCAATTTCGAGTGGGTCATGCTGGAGGGGATGGCATCTTTGCAGACTCCCAGAGGGCTTCTGGAGATGTGATGGTTAAGAGGTAGTTTTCATGAGTTATGTTCAGACACTGAGACAAACCAGGGAAGAGGAGTCTGGGGTGGGTAGCAATGTTGACATTCCTAAAATCCCTTGTTGACTGTCTCCATGACCTTGGCCAGTACTTACTCTACCCCAGTCACAGCCCTCAACTGGTGATGGGCTTTCTTATCCCTGAGGTGGGACATCTCTGTGTAGTCTCCTGGGGTCCCAGCAGGATAGAGGCCCAGTTGCCCACAATGGTGACCTGATCACTAACACCTGTATAAGTATCCTTCCTTTTCTTGTCTTAATTGATCATTCCCCTCGTGGCGCCTCCTGGGATCATCTCCCAAATAAATTACTTGCACTCACTAACTTATCTCAGGAATTGCTTCTGGCGGAAGCCTAAATGAAAACATCTGCTAAACAGTCAATCGAATGTCATGCTAGAAGAAAGACATTTCCAGATTTGCAAAGTCTCTAGGAACCTTTTGAAGGAAGGTATTAGAGAATGCACTCTACCAAAATGGACCATACATTAAAAAAGAGGAAGACATGTGACACAGAAAACAGCACTCAATGCAGGAGGGAGGTGAAGGAAGCCCTGAGGGTGCTGATGTATATAGCTGGGTGATAGCTGGGTGCTGGACACACAGGGGACCAGGTCAGCCTGAAGCATGGCTGAAGGCTCTGGGAGAGAGCTTCCTTAGGAAAATAAACTTGAAAAAGTGCTGAATGCATTTGGGCTTCTTGGGAAGGATGTTTAGACAATTGTCAGTTTGGTCTTAGATTAGTAATAAGGACATAGCATGCTATGCAAAGTTTTTAAAAAGAAAAGGATAATTCAACTCCAGGAAAAACACAAAGTTATGAGTTAACTATGTTATCAAATCATAATGTTTCATGATCCAATCCAAACTACAACAAAACTCCTTTGGGAAGTTGGGGGATGTAAGGAGCATACCTGGGAAGTGGAACTGTAAAGTCTTATCTTCCCTAGGGCAACATCAATAAAAAATACCCAAAGCTGAAAAATAAAAAATTAAAAAAAATAGCAATTTAAGCATGGTGTTTAAAGACGTGGAGGTAAAAATGAAAATACTCAGCTAAAGGGGGTAGATGTGGCTGTCTTCAGATGAGTGAGAGAGGGTGGGAAAAGAGAGATCTAAGGCTTTCCACAACAAATACTGAAAACAGTTTGACTCTTTACCTTGTATGACTGTGTTTGCCTCAAGGAACACAAACAAAACATCCAATACAGTACAATACAAAACCTCAGTTGAAGAGTCAGTTTTTCAAAAAGGAAATTCTGACCCCAACATCTGACTAAGAGCTGCTCTCTCATGTTCTCTCTGAGGGAAGGACATTAAAAACTGTAAATCTCATCTTGGGTTTTCTGGTTGGTCTCTCCAGTTAGACTCCCAAGCTCCTTGGTCCCAGAGATGGTGCCGCAGTTAGCTCCGAATGTCCAGCCCCCACGCAGGGCCTGGCACCCAACTGGTGGTACACTGATGCTCATTGAACACGTGAAGGAGGTTCAACTAGAATAGCACACAGGGGAGCAGTGATACAGAGGAGCAAAGGCTCTAGTCTGCTGGAGAATTTTCCAGAAGGCTTTACAGAGGAAGTGGTGTTTATCAAGTGTCTAAAGAAGGACTGGGTGAATGGGCAAGGTGGAGATGGGTGACCCAGGCTGGTGAAGCAGCTGTGCAGAGGCCCAGGGATGGGAGAGAAGACATGGATGTGTGGCGGAGGGGAGGGCAGGGAGAGAGTGAGAGGTGTGGTCCACATCAGACTGTACTGGTGGGCGGAGGTCAGCAGGGTCTTTTAGGCTACTTCTTGGCTCTTAGAGGCCACTTAGCCTTCTCATGCCTGAAGATCAGAGATTCCCAATGCTGATTCCTCATCAGAATCACCACGGGAACATTTTTGACAAACATGTTTCTAGGCCCCACCCCAGGAGATTATTAGCCATAGCTCTGTGACTATATTTGTCAGAAGGTAGATGACACAGGATGAGCCAGGCTTGGGGACAGGCTTGGGACAGGGGGGTGTCTGGTTTGCGGATGGCTGTCTGCTTGTGTCCCCACGTGGTAGAGCATGGAGAGAGGAAGCACGCTCTCTCACACCTCTTCTTGTAAGGACACTAATCCCATTGGTGAGGACTCCACCCTCATGACCTAATCCCTTCCCCAGGCCCCACTTCCTAACAATAACCTTGGGGATTAGGCTTCTACATATGAATGGGGGGGGCAAGAGGAAGGAGGAAGTGGGGGGAAGGACCAAATCTGGGCTTTGGAGTCAAGAACCACATTGGAGACTGTTCCTAAAAGCCAAAGCTGATGTAGTTTAACCTACTTGAATCAGAACAAGATGAATAACACCTTTGTGTTGATTTAAAACACGAACACTACAAAAGAGCTATGTTGTGAGCCCTCCATTATTACTAAATCTACCATGTTATTGCTGAAATGAGGTGATTTAAATATGGAAAAGTTAACATCGATTTTCAGATGACCTACTTTCATTACTGGAATATAATGGCTCTCTAATTTTCTTTCTTCTGGAAATTAGTAATAGTGAAATGCGTCCTAAGGTAAGCTTGCGTATTTCATGTCTACTATGGGATGTTGGTGCTATTCGAAGTATCCAATTTTATTGAGGGAAAACACTTGAAAAACACCCTAAGGAAATGCTGTTCCCTAGATATGCATCGTTTGATTCCTATCCCGATGTTCATTTATTTCAGTCTTATCTTCCTTTAAAATCTACCAATATCCACTGAGTTCCTACTCTGTGCAAGGCCTGGATTTGGGAAGCAGGCAGCTTAACCACTGTAGGGAATATAAGAAAACGTGAGCCATGGGCTCTGTTCAAAAATAGTTTACAAGCTGGCTGGGGAGATAAGACACATGACAAAATTACTAATGATCCAAGGCACTATATGCTAAGGTCAAATCAATGGTACAGAGGACACAGCTATAGGAACTCAGATGAGGGGGAGGGAGCTGTGGTCAGGGAAGGGAAGGCTTCTTGGAGGAGGTGAGATCTGGGCTGACCCTGAAGTCTGGGTGAGATTTCACTAAACAGAGTTGAGCAGAGAGTCCCAAGGCAAGGGTAGAGAGGACATGAGTCCAGTACGGGGAAGACGTCAGGCACATTCAGGAGACAATGCTAGATCGAAGGAAGGCACTTACTTGGGGATCGCTGGAGGTGAGACTGGACAAAATGTTAAAGAGGTGACCATGAAGGCCCCTGAATGCCAAGGTTCAAAAGAGTAGGCAGTAGGGAAGAGCTGATGAGTTTTGATTAGGTTAGAGAAGCAGCAGATGAACATAGTATTTGGGGAACGTAATCTGGAGGAAGAGTGCCCAATGGATTAGGAAAGTGATGAGTCAGGTAAGAGGCCGTCATCACAGGGTACATCTGCGGGATGGAATTCTGAGTTAGACCGTGGGATCTGGATTGACCAGAAAAGGAAGGTGTCCAGTAACCCTGCAGTGAACAAGGGAGCAGGCTCAGTGACAAGAAGAAGGAAGAAGGTCCACAGATGGAGGCAAGGAGGCAGCCCCAAGCTGAGGCTTTGTACAGGAGTGTTCGGGTGAATGGTGGCATTGCTGCCAGAAACAGGAGGGTCCAGTGGGGATGCTGGTGTGGAGAGAAAGAGAAGGATTTTCTTTGCAATCATGCTGGGCGTGAACAGGCAGCAGAGGGAAATGCAGGCCAGTAGCTGAGATGTGGGACTTCGTGCAGGAGAGAGCTTGAGATGGGGGTCATTCCCACGGAGCTGAGAGCTCAAGTCGAAAAGTGGAGAAAGTTCTTTNCCCCATTGTGCACGGTGGGCGGGGGGCGGGGGGGAGGGAGCCAAGCCAACCCCTTCCTTGTGGAACTTGCATTTCACTGTTGGGAGCTCACCTTACACCCACAGTTTTACAAAGCTCTGGGGGAGGGAAGCTCAAAGAGAGAGATGGCAAGCAGAGAATATTCCATTTCTAGGGGCAACAAAATAAAGCAGAGTATTGTGGAAACCAGGGCTCCTCTGAACTTTAACACAGGGAAGGGGAGTCACAGAAAGCTGAAACTCGGTGTCATCTGCCCAGGACCATTAAAGGGCCCTGCCTAGTTGTCCCATGGGCTTGTGCTTTTAGGCAGAGGCCATACAACCTCTTCCAACCTTTGACCGTGGAGTAACTGAGGACACTGTGTGACCGATGTCTCCACATGAGCTGCCTACGAGGGACCAGAAAATATCACCAAATGGCAAGCACTCAGTATTAGCCTCAGGGGTTTGAAGGGAACCAATGAAGCAGTTGAAAAATGAATCAATTAATGGTGTTCATCACATCAATTCCTCACCGGGTCCAACGATTCCTTCCGAGCAGCCGGGGATGCTTTGTAACGAAAGCTAGGCTGATGCTCCCATCAGCTAAATGAGGCCTCTCATCACGTGGTTCTTCTCAGAGGGAGAGCCAGTGATGTTGATGTTGATGGGACTGATACATATGTATCGACCAACTGATCATAATGGCAAGGAGCTGAGATCTTGGCTGAATTTTACATGAACCCAGAACAGTGCTAGAAATCGGTGGTGGATTGCAGCTCTCCCCTTAGCCCAGTTGGTCCCTACCAGCTGCAGTAGAAAAGGAGGGATCTTCTGGAATTTGCAGAGTCCCCTCTGCCTCTCTGAAGCCCGTGGGACAGAACCCCTCCATGCCCTCTCCTATGGCACTGGGTCCACAGTGAAGCAATGATCTCTTCACTTGCCAAGCTTCTGTCCTGGTCTTGGAGTTCTTGACGTCAGGGACTATGTTTTAGCAAACCTGCGTCTTCTCTACTTAGTCCAGTATCTGGCATGTGGCACAGATGTTCCCCGAAAGGCCGGAGGAGGTGCAAACCCCCTTGGATGCCTCGCATTGGAAGGGGGATGTGTGGCCAGTGAAGCAGTCAAACCGACCAAAGGAGTTATGCAGAGTCAGGAACCAGTTCTTCTTTTCAGATTCAGAAGTTCTATTCCAGCCCACTTGGAGGAATTCGTGAGTGAGGATGTACACACACGTGCAGGAGAATATCGAATGCTGTGTGGCCCTGGGATAGCTCAGCTTCTAAAGTCTTACTGGGAAAAGGGTATAAAGTCCAGGAAGTGAATGGACTCAGCTGTCCACAGAGTCTGCTGGGTAAATCAGGACCGAGCCCCATGCACTGGCCAGTGACACCAGGGCTGGTACAGGAGACTCAAGGACCCTCCATAGCTTTCCTCTTATTTGTTACTAAAACTCCCTGCCACCTTCCACAAAACTAGAATGGGCTTGCATCTGGCCGTGAGCTTCTCTCCCCCTGGGCCCAGGCCAGGCTCCTGAGTTGCAGGTAAATGAGGCTGGAGACCCTGATGAGAAGTTAATAGAATGGAGGCCATGTGGATGGAAGGAAGCAGATCATTCTTGGCACTAGCTGGAGAACACAGAGGATGATCGGGGAGAGGGCGGGGGGCTAGGGGAAGGTCTGCCTAGGACTTTTAGCAGGGAGTCCAGGGGTCCCCAGAAGATCCAGGGGACTGAGACAAAGCCATAAGTTTCATGTTAGAGATTTAGCAGAAAAGAAATACAGAATCAAATACCGTCTCCCCTAGAATATCTTCCACTCTGTGTCTTGGGCTCAGCAAAGAATCAGCCTAACTTACTATATCTTCTACATTCATTTTGAGGCACCCCAAATGCTCTCATTAAATAATACAATATCTTGATGTATTGATTATTGTGCATAAGAAGGCAGAGATGTGGATGGCATAGATTATAGAAGGTTGTTATAAAGGTTGATAATTAAAAACAAAACAAAGTCTTCCCCTATAACAGTATAGTGAGATATAGTTTGGATTATTTGCTTATAAGTAAAAGAAACCAATTAAAACAATGTGACACAAAGGCAGGAATGGGGTAAGTGTCCCTATTCATTGGGGAGAATAGTGAGACAAATGGCCCCTTGAAGAACAAAGCCCACAGCCCAGCTCCAGGGGTCTGGGAGCAGGAACTCAGCAACTGTCCTGAGGGTCCTACCCTCAGAATGACTCAGCCCCAGTTGGCTTCCTGTTTGTGTCATTTTGCCTCAGAGTTGGGACAGAGGGCCAGTGGCTTGGCTCAAATTAGGTGTCCCTCCTTTGGTCACTGACATCATCCAGGGAAGAGGCAGCACCCCAGCGTACATCAGGGGCCATCCTGGAGAGCTGGGGGACAGAGGGAGGCTGCGGTCATGGAGGGCTGGGATGGGACTGCTAACCACGCGAGGCTCATGTGAAGATCGCTCCATGCCACGTCAATTACAGCTCCTGGCATGAAAGAGATACTCCAAAGTGGTAGCTTTTAATCATAAGATAAAAATTGCCATACAATTCAATTAGACTGAACTCCCCATTCCATGGAATTTCTGGCAAATGAGTCCTTTACTTTGCTAACTTGTTTGTTTTTTTATTTACTTTTTTTTTTAATGATTTTTTATTATATTATGTTAGTCACCATACAGTACATCCCCGGTTTCCGATGTAAAGTTCGATGATTCATTAGTTGCGTATAACACCAAGTGCACCATGCAATACATGCCCTCCTTACTACCCATCACCAGTCTATCGCATTCCCCCACCCCCTCCCCTCTGAAGCCCTCAGTTTGTTTCTCAGAGTCCATAGTCTCCCATGCTTCACTTCCCCTTCTGATTACCCCCCCCTTTCTTTATCCCTTTCTTCTCCTACCGATCATCCTAGCTAACTTGTTTTAATAGTTAGAATTTAATTATAGCTTCCAAAACACACCGGTATCACAAATAAAGCATTCTAAGATTCTTTGAAGTCAAAATGTTTAAGCTGATGAAAAAGATAAATTGCCCTCTATGGTCCTTATGTGATTTACACAGAGAAAAGAGCTGAGTCTGGCCACCTGCCGCGTGCCTCGGCGTCCGAGTGGGACTCGGCCATTCTCTTCCTAGGGACTCCAGGAACATCCATCCCCTCTGTGGACTTTAGTTTCTTAGTCTGTGAGAAGGGCTTTGATGAGGAGTTTGAACTGGATGGCCCCAAATAATGCGTAACATCTCTGTGCTACATTTCAGGATGAAAAGCTGTTTGACATCTATTGTGACATTTGCTTCTTCAAGTGCAACGCTCCATCATTGCATAAACTTTATATAAACCTCGGCAACCACCATTTATCAGTGAGAACAGCCCGTGTCTTGCTGTTCCAGTGGTCCGTGGGCATATGGGTTAGGGCCATTCTTCTCCATAAACCTGGAGACACGACAGTCTCCTCTCAATCTCATAGAAAAGTAACCCAGGCAGGAAGAAGCCAAGCAAGACACAGCCCTGGAGAAATCAGCCTGAACTAATTAGCTTTCCATGCCTACCCTTATCAGGAAATGAGGCACTATTATAATATCTTAGAAGCAAGACTCTTTAGCTTCCCCCCTCATAATAAGTAATAATAGGTTAATTCACAACCGGATCTGTTTCATTTTTCAGGGTGGAGGGCGTGTAGTATCTAATTTCCTGTTCTCTATCAAAATTAAGTTTACCCTTGTAGCTTTGCACATTCCTAAATTGGTTTAATCGTATTGGTGGTGAATGGTAGTGTGAATTTGTCCTTGGAGGCTCTCAAGATAATAATTCACACAGCTCGTGGATGCCTTGGTGGGCAAATATTTCCTCCAAAGTGATCCTTGATACCCAATGCTCCATTCAGTGTTCCACGTGCATAAATTTCAGTTTTCCTTACCATTATTGTTTGTGGACATTTCCTGTTCCCCTACTTAAGGCCACAGGTTTGGGGGCTGCAAGCAATCTTAGAATCCACTCCCATGTGAATGCAAATTAATTGGATTCCTGAAAGGTTAAGTGAATTGCTCAAGGTCACAGGGCTTAGAATTCAAGTTTTCTGATACTCTGTTGAGAGCCCTTTACACTTCATGGATCTGCCCAGAAAGAAGATTGCAGGAACGTTCTTTTATTACGTTGGGTGTCATTTCATGAGCAAAAGTGACAAAGAGCCGGAGAGGAGAAGGAGTGGGACAGTGGAGGGAAGGAGTGGGAGGGAGCGCAGCATTATAGAATCCGACACAGGTCGTAAATGACAGCGGGGACTGCGAAGTACTGTGTGATGAGGCTGGCTTTGTAAAACCCTCATCCAAACAGCAGTGGGCGATGAGAATGATCTCAGCCACAGCTTTCTTAAATTCCTGCAATGCTTTTTCCAGCTGCATCGGAATCCCAGCACTCCATTTCCAGGCACCTGTGTTTAAAACTCGTCAGCGAGGCAGTAGGCTGAGGGTTGCTTCATGCATGCCGTGACCCTGACTGTCCCTAGAGCGATGTGTTGCTTCCTCTCCCAGGCTGGCCGTGGACTCCGCAGCCATTCTCTGTTGTGGCCCTTTAGGGAAGGGAGGAAGAGCATGAAGGGCTGGCCAGTCCTGCCTGAGGGCTCCAGCTCAGTGGGGACTCCTTTTGGGAGGGAGAACAAAGGTGGAAAACATGGCCAAGTCCCCCTTCAGTGGTCAAGCTCTGGCGGGCTTTGCAACTTGCCAGGGGCCTGACGGAGCTCCAGTACCTTCCCTGCAGGAGGCATTTGGTCATCTAGGTGAGATCAGCTTCCCATTCCTCTCCAGAGCCACCGGACTCCCGGGGGGACAGTTTAGAGATCCTGGGCACCTGAATCCCACTTGTCACCACTGGATACCATGCATCCTGTTACCTAACTACCTTTACTGTGTTAACACAGCATAGAAAATCAACACAATCAATGTGAAACTTCAAAGGTTTTGATCTATAAAGAACACACTGCTCACAACCACCCGGATGGGTTCATTTTCACCACAGAGACGTCATCTGTCTGGAGCCAACCCCCACACCTCTCAGATGGTGCCCCAAACATCCCCCCCAAAAGAAAAAAATGAAATGGCATCCACCTCTCCCAGGCTCCGGGGAAGGCTTTTCTGGGCTGCTGTCCTTGGGTCACGTGGCAGAGGGTTTGGGGTGGGTTCCAAGACAAATCTGCAGTAAAACGATTTGGAGTCTGTCCACCTGCCCTCTGCCAATGGTTGACCTTCCTCCCAGTGTCTCCTCTTAAAAATAGATGTGATTACAGCAAAGGATGCCTGGTGATGAGAACGTGGCTGCACAATCCATGATTTTCTTTGCTTGTCTTGGATTCTGAACTGGCCACGGAAGATTGGAGGAAGGCAGAAGGAAGGGAAATGACAGTGCTCTCTGGGTATGGGATTCCTTAGCCAGGGAAGGTGCTGGAGATCTGAGGAACTCAGATTGTCCTGCTGGCTTAGGGGCAGCCTAGAACTTCTCTCTGGGAACAGGCACTGAAAGCCATCCTTCCCTCCAGAGCCACTCCCAGTGACTGGCCATCTGGTCACCAAAATGTGGCCATTTTTATGGGGGCTCTTTTCCTCCTAGGGGCTGTGAAGGAGCCCAGGCTTACAGAAGAAACCAATTACTTTTCCTTTTTTCCAAATACAAACTTTTACAACCCATACAACGGCTTAAATACTTAAATCATCTGAGAAACACTTGTAATCAAACTCTTTATACTTGAATATTCGATTCCTACCAGCACACAGTTTGAAGCCTCACTTTAAATAAAACAATTTGTTTACAGCGATCAAGGCGCTAATGGGGGAGGCTGGCAACACTTCCAAGGGAGGCCAAGCCAGCCCCATCAGGAGCTTTCCATTACTGCCCACCAGGGAGACAGGAACCAGCTACACAGAGGGAGAGAGATGTTTTCTTCTTCCTACCTCTCCCAACCACGGCCACGGGCATTACGTGGCTCCCTTCAGTGGCAGTGTGGTCTGATGGAAAGGTCACTGAATCTGGAGTCCTGTAGACTTGAGGTGAGCCTACTCACTGTCTGTGGAACCTGGGGCAAGTCACTTACTCTCCCTGAATCTTAGTTTGCTTCTCGACCAAGTAGGAGCAACATGCCTGCTTTGCAGCATTGCAGGGGAGGAAATGAGATGAAGGTTCGTAATCAGAGCCTCCTATTGACATTTAATAGGCAGGGGGTCAGTAAACTTTTCTGTCAAGGGCCGGACAGTAAACATTGTAGGCTTTAGTAGACCATATCATCTCGGGCAAGCTACTCAGCTCAGTCTGGTAGCGAAAGCAGCCATGTTTTCTCCCCTATTTTACAGCTGAGGTGACCGGGTGCGTAAGCAATCTGTCAAAGGCCCTAGTAAGTGGCAAACACCGGATTTGAATGTAGGCAGAAGGGGATTTACTATAAAGCTAATGAATCTTAAGCTGCGGGGTCCCCCTCTTGCACTCGCTACTTCTGAGCTCTGGAATGTGGTCAAGTGTTCCTACATTTGTAATAAAATTTGCAAAAGTAAAATATGCTGTTTGCAATCAGTGAAGGCCACTGTCTCTTTCCACTCCAACTTCCCCCCCACCACACTTCACCCTTTATTGATTTGATGTTGGAATGGCTATGGGCATGGTTGAGATCTGGCTGCGGGAATGGTAAATGAGGTGATGTTTGGTTTAATTCGTGAGTTTTTTTAAAAATTTTATTGTTTAATATTTATTTATCTATTTTTCTGTGGTTTGCAGTCACCTTTGCCTAGAGTTAAATCATTGTTTGCCTTCTGGATGTAAGAATGCTTCTAGGAATGCTCTTATCATTGATTGTGTTAACTCACCTGCCATCGTGACAGGTTGTACCTGGTATTTCACTCCAGGATTATGTAAGAAGTGGAGAAGCAAAGCTTGAATTGCATGAAGTTATGAGGCTGGTCTATGGGAAATTCTTCCAAACAGTACATCTCAAATATATAAAAAGGACATGATGGAGTTTGGTCAAATTTAATAATCCTAAAAATTGCATGATATTACCACTAAGTTGTAAAGCTACAAGAAATGTTCCTGTTATCAGCAAATAAGAAGCAAATGTTAATAAATTGGGCTAGACCAAAGGTCTATTTTTCTTTCTATTTACTGCATAGAAAATGTTACAAAATCACTGTCACATGAAGAGGAAATTAGAGAGTAAGTAGCCAAAAAAAAAAAAGTAGCAATGCAGGTAAAATAGAAAAGGCAGGAAGTTAATTTAAAAAATTATCATGCGATTTTTCTGGATATTGAAACTGTGGTATTTGTCAGATTTAAAATTTGCTGTAGTTCCTTTTCCCATCCCAAATCAACTTTATGATCATAATTTTTGTCCTCTTTTTCTTTTTTTTTTTAAAGATTTTTTTTATTTATTTATTCGACAGAGATAGAGACAGCCAGTGAGAGAGGGAACACAAGCAGGGGGAGTGGGAGAGGAAGAAGCAGGCTCATAGCGGAGGAGCCTGATGTGGGGCTCGATCCCATAATGCCAAGATCACTGCCTGAGCCGAAGGCAGACGCTTAACCGCTGTGCCACCCAAGCGCCCCAATTGTCCTCTTTTTCTTAAACACTGTGTGAGTTTTAGGCTCCACAAAACTTGCATGCGCCTGGAATCTTGGGAATCTGAACACAGACACATGCTCTTCGTGCCAGAGCTTTATTACACCATGGTTGGTCACAACCACTCACGTACACCCACAAAAAACACACTTGCTCACGTTCACCCACAATTTTCCAATTGATTTTAAATTTACAGACAGGCCTCTTCATCCAACCCTAATTTGCAAACCTCTGGCTGAGGGGACCACACATTCTGTTTCTGCTTTCTTGAGTCATACATCATAATCAGGTTATTGGCTTTTTACAAAAATTTCATTTACTATCTCCAGAATTTATGAGGTGCTGGAAGGACTTTGGTCTTCATGGGGGAGATTGCCCAGCACAGTGTGGTGTAGAATTTCTCTGCAATCTCAAGGTTCCTCAGGCAGGGCCCCCAGCAGCATGGAGGCCTCTGGGAACTTCCGACCTTCTCCATTTGCCTACATTGCAAGCCTAGGCCGGACCCGGAAGTTTACTGTCCTCTGTTACTCCATTCAGGAAGGAAGCGGTGAGGGAGGAAGGTGTTTGGCATGTGGGCTCAGCTAGCTTACTCATCATTTGTTCTTGGTTTTTCTTGGGTGAAGGTGAAGTTTAATCATAATAATTCTCATATGTTTGGTCTTAATTCAGTTATCTCTTGTTCTGTACTTTTGGGGATATTTTTGGGTGGGCGGTTCTATTTGGTTTTACCTCTTACTATGATCGTGGTTTTATATTTTTAAGCAACTCCATGGTAGTTTGCCTTCATTTTTTAGGATACACGAAAGTTGTCCTTCTTGTTAGTCTTCTAAAGAATATTTAAACTATAATTTCTACAATTATCAGTCAAGGGTGAAGCAGTGCCTTCTGACTTGATCTAATAGAAAAAGAAAAATTAAGTATAGTTTTATTTCGTTTGTTTTAGTAATGTAACTTAGAGATGAGAACTGTTACTTAAAAAAAATATTCATATTCAAATTCCTCACTTTGTTCTTTGAGAAAGATTGGCTTGGTAATTACCTGAGCTACGTGTCTTTGTCTCTCCTTATGGTCCTTGAGGTAAATCACTTCTGGAATCTGGGTACCAAGCTTTCCCTGGAAATACATTCCACAGCCCCAAGAACTCAGAGACATAGCGTCAGGATAGTTGCTTTCCCCATTTGGCTTATAGCTGTATGTTTGTGATCTCCTCCAGGGAGGTAGGTACTGTTTTGCTTTTTCAAGGAATTTCTTAGGGGCACCTGGGTGGCCCAGTCAGTTAAGTGTTCGACTTTTGATGTCAGCTCAGGTCTTGACCTCAGGGTTGTGAGTTCAAGCCCCACACTGGGCTTCACACCGAGGGTGGAGCCTACTTAAAGGATAAAAAATAAATAAAGGAATTTTTTAAAAATCTAAGTCACAATAAACATGGCGCATAAAACTATGCAATCCAACTTAAATGATATTATAGACTGAATGTTTGTCTTCACCCAAACCTCAAATCTTTTTTTATAAAAGATTTTATTTATTATTTATTTGAGAGGGAGCGTGTGCACGCACAAGCAGGGGAAGCTGCAGAGGAAGAGGGAGAAGCAGGCTCCCTCCTGAGCAGGGAGCCAGATGGGGGGCTCAATCCCAGGACCCCCAGATCATGACCTGAGCTGAAAGCAGATGCTTAACTGACTGAGCCACCCACGTGCCCCCAAAATTCGTATCTTGAAACCTTAATCCCAGTGTGATGGTATCTGGAGCTGGGCCTTTGAGAGTTCATTAGGTCATGCTGGTGGATCCCTCATGAAATGGGATCAGTGCTCTTATCGAGGCAGATAGCTAGCAGGCTTGCTTTCCGCCATGCAAGGATACCATGGGAAGTCAGCCAGCAACCAGAAAGAGGGCCCTCCTCAAAACCTGACCGTACTGGCACTGTAATCTCAGGCTTTTTTGCCTCCAGAAATTTGAGAAATAAAGTTCTTTTGTTGATAAGCCAAGCAGCCTATGGTATTTTGTTACAGCAGCCTGAAATTACCAAGATATATGAAGTGCCTGGAGTAGTCTCATTCGCAGTGATAGAAGGTAGAATGATGGCTGCCAGGGACTTGCGAGAGGGGGACATGGGGAGTTATTGTTTATTGGGACTGAGTCGGTTTTGCAAGATGAAGAGTCCTGTGGATGGACAGTGGTGGTGGCACAGCCAGGTGAATACTTATGCTACCAGCTATAACCCTAACATGGTTAACACAGGAAATTTTATGTTATGTGTATTTTATTCCAATTAAAAAATGGTAATGTTGGAACACCTGGGTGGCTCAGTTGGTTAGCCATCTGTCTTCAGCTCAGGTCATGATCCCGGCATCCTGGGATGAGCCCTGTGTCGGGCTCCCTGCTCAGTGGGGAGTCTGCTTGTCCCTCTGCTCCCCTCCCCCTCCCCCCTGCTCATGTGCTTGCTCTCTCTCTCTCTCTATCTCAAATAAATAGGTAAAATCTTAAAAAAATGAAAAATAAAAAAATAAAAAATTTTGATGTCAGATACCCAGTAGTAATACGTGTTAAACTCATGCTAGGTTTATTTACCTTATTTTTTCACGGAGCCCATCAGTGACGGTGACCCAAGATTGGGATCTAATAGGCCTAGGATAGGCATCTGTGTATTTTATGAGCTGTAGGTGAAGTCCAAAGCCTGCTGGTTGAGAATCTCCACTCCATTATTTGATAGTAAATGGTACCTTTTGCTTATTCTCTGTCCTGTTCAGTGGTGAGCTCTCGGGAGCACATACATATTCTGCCCACCCCGTATGTTCCCTATCGCATCCAGTAAAGTCCTTGAAAACAGGTGTTCAATAAACAGCTATTGAATTGAGGAAAAAGTAAAATATAAATATTCCCCACATGGTGGCATTATGCAATGACTAATCAAAGGCCATTGTCCTCTAAGCTCTGGGAATCAAAAGTAGGTAACCTTTTGGGGTGCCTGGGTGGCACAGCGGTTAAGCGTCTGCCTTCGGCTCAGGGTGTGATCCCGGCGTGATGGGATTGAGCCCCACATCAGGCTCTTCCGCTATGAGCCTGCTTCTTCCTCTCCCACTCCCCCTGCTTGTGTTCCCTCTCTCGCTGGCTGTCTCTTTCTCTGTCAAATAAATAAATAAATAAAATCTTTAAAAACAACAACAACAACAAAAGTAGGTAACCTTTTGACTCCCCATAAGACACTAGTCAACCACACTCTGTGGCCGGCTTTCCCTGGCCTCTCAGGATGAAATATGTCTGAGGTATTGGGGACTTGAGAGTTCATACTGACACTGTCATCAATCAGATGCTCCTTCTAAGGGTGCAACCTCATAGAAGGGTATAGTTTTTGTTTTGTAAAAGTTTAGAAGCTGCAAAACAAAAATAAGACAGTTTTTCTCCTCATCAAATTCCTTAGTACCTTGGCTCTTTCTAGTCTAAACAAAACGGAGTAAGTGTCTCATACGATGGGAGTGTCAAATAAATACAGCTCCCACTGGGGAGGGCTCTCATGTGTGAAAGAGACGTCCAAGGGCTCCGGGTAGCTGGAGGCAATGATGGGATCAGCAAACATGTGGACAAGAGGATTGCTTGCATTAGGGTTTCCCATGTTGGTTACAGAGAAGACACAGGAAAATAAACAAGGACACATCGATTCAAAAAACGTTCCTCTATTATTCTGTATTCCCAAATGTTCTATGCTAAGTATGTTATAATCAGACTCAGAAACAAGCATTATTTTTAAATCAGCATCACTGAGTTCAAACCTGTAAGATATTTGCCATGAGCTCTAAAAATGCTCATCCCTTAGTGCCCAAGTGAGAATAACCAACTGGGTTCTTTAAAAATCATTAGGATTGGCGTGTCTGGGTGGCTCAGTTGGTTAAGCACACGACTCTTGTTCAGCTGGGGTCATGATTGTGGCGTTATGGGATCGAGCCCCATGTTGGGCCCCACTGTCAGGGGGGAGTCGGCTTGAGATTCTCTCTCTCCCTCTCCTCTGCCCCTCCCCTCCCACTCTCTCTTTCTCTCTAAAAATCTTTAAAAAAAAATCTTAAAAAAAATCATTAGGACCAATTACTTGGACTTGACGATAGAAGATGTAATAAGATCAAATCCTTGCCTGCCCTAGTTCATCCGTTAATTTATTCAACAAATAATTCTCGTATGCGTCCCATGCTCCAGGCACCATACTTGATGCTGCAGGTACAGCTGTGAGCTACATCACCCCAGGTCCCACCCACAAGCTTTTGTTTCTGGGAGAGACAGACACTGAACGTAATCGCGTTAGTGTTATTTTTTAATGAAGAAAATGTAGAAATCATTGATGTATAATTGACATGCAATAAATTGCACACATTCAAATTGATTTGGTAAAACTTTACACATGTATGCACGTGTGACACCATCACCACAATCAAGATACTGAACATGTCTGTCACCTCCAAACCTTTTCTCTTCTCCCTTGGTAATCCCTCTTTTCCTCCGCATCCCACGCAACCACTAGTCTGGCTTTTCTGTCACTATAGGTTTCTTTGCATTTTTTGGGAATTTATCCAAGTGGAGTCAGACAGTATGTACTCTATTTTGTCTGGCTTCTTTCGCTCAGCATGATTGTTTTGAATGTTATCAATACTGTTAAATATCAATAATTTAGTCCTTTTGGTTGCTGAGGAGTGTTCATTGTATGGACATACTTACATTTGTTTATTTACCTTGTTATTCATCTTGGGTGGGCTTTAAATGGTTCCTAGTTTTTGTCTATCCCAAAATGTGCTCTCTCTCTTTCTCCCTCCCTCTCTCTCTCATTCTCAAATAAGTAGGTAAAATCTTTAAAAAAAATAAAAAACTGTGATGTCAAATACCCAGTAGTAATACTTATTAAATTCATATTAGATTTCTTTACCTTATTTTTTTCACGGAGGCCATCAGTGACTTTAACCAAAGTCAAAGTTCAAAGCTGCTATGAGCGTTCATGCACAAATCTTTGTACAGAGATATGCTTTCATTTCTCTTGGGTAAATACCTAGGAGTAGAATGGCTTAATCATATGATAGGTATATTCTAACTTTTGAAGGCTGGTATAACTGTTTTCCAAAGTAGTTATACTGTTTCTATACCCCACCAGCAGTGCGTCAGAGTCCAATTCCTGCACATCCTTATCCACACTTCGTATAGTCAGTTTTTAAAATGGTAGCCATTCAGTTAGGTGCATCATGGTTTCTCATCGTGGTTTTAATTTGCATTTCCCTAATGACTAATAAACACGATCATTATTTAAATGCAGTTCTGAGAGCCCTGAGAAGAAACCGCAAGAATGGTGAGGTTGTGTAAGTGACAAAGTAACCTCAGCTATGTGGGTGCCTTGTCTCTGCAACACCCATGATTGTAACAGTTCCCAAAGCACCCCCCTCCCCACCGCTTCGCAATGCATTTAATCTTTGGATGAACTTGACAGTCGGAAATACTTTGACATTTAGCTACTCTCAGTCTCTCTTATATAATCTAGTGATCTCCATTTGGATATGGATTAGCCTGACTCTTTCTCTGAACTGGGCCATTTCTAACTTAGCAGTTTTGTGGGTGCGTGGTAAATGACTGAGCTTTCCTGGCCCTAATCTTACCCCTCATGCTCCAACTTTCCCAAGAAAAGGATGCTTGGAGCCTTTTTTGTTTAATATTTTACTTATTTACTTGAGAGAGCATGAGCCAGGGGTAGGGGAGAAGCAAAGAGAGAGGGACAAGTGGACTCAGGCTTGGAACCTGACACGGAGCTCGATCCCACGACCCTGAGATCATGACCTGAGCTGAAATCAAGAGTTGGACACTCCACCGATGGAGCTGCCTAGGGGCCCCTCCAGAGCCTGTTTCTGAAGCTAGCACAAGGACCAGGTGAAATCTCGCCATTGTGTCATTTGGACAACATGACAGGACCACTGGCCCAAAGAGATAGTTGAAGACAAGCGAGAAATATAATCATAACTCAGGAAAAGAGAGGGCACACTGAGACGGCTTACCCTGTCAGGTGTCCTCAGGCCCCTATGACTATACTGCAAGGTGGTTCTGCTCCCCGCTGTGGTGTAGGACCTAACGAAAGGGAGCAGGATGCAGTGGGCTGGCTCTGTGAGTCAGAGAGACAAGGAGACAGCCTGCTTAGCATTAAGGGTCTTCCCTGGCTCCTGAAGTGAGTTTCCCATAGCTCCCTAAGAGGAAAAGAAGGGAAAATATAAAAGGCAAGATAGCAAAAAGCTGACTTTTCACTGGTTTTTATAGTTTCCTTTTTAATCTCTACAGTTGGTTATTCCTTGGTCCAACGAAAATCCCATTTCTCGTTTCTTCAAATATTTAAAATGTTTTCTTACTCGTGGCCAAATGGAAACTTAAAAAAAGAGAAACAAGAACAAAAATAAGTGAATGTCTGTTGGGGATGTTTGCAGGAAGAATGAAGACAGTGGGTGTTTCCAAGAACCATTCTGGGCTACTTGTCCCAACAAACCCAGGGCCTCCACCACAGGGCAGTTAGAACACTTCTCTGAGAGCTTCGTTCCTCACCTCTTCTCTGTACCAAGCCATTTAGCTCTTGACAATACGTTGCTTTGTTCCTCCTCTGCTCTCCCCAGCCACGTTATTCTATCTCCTGCACCCCCAGGATGCCTCTGACAGCCCTATGTTTTTTGGCTTTCTAGAATTAGAACCCTTTATCCCTGATCTAATGTTGTAACCTCTTTCTCGTCCCTAAGAATAGTCTACTGCAAGTATTTACTTTTAAAGTTATAAATCTAATTTTATTTGGTAATCCTTTCCCCAATTTCTTCCCCATTATTCTTCATTTGTAATGTTTTAGAGGTTTGAGGTGGTCTCGACTTTCCAAATAGGACTAGCTCACTTACCAAATTGCATCCAGCCTAGAGTGGCAACTGTGTCACCAGCATTATCCTGTTGTCATAAATGTTTGTGGAATGATGTGTAAAAATTATATGATATTGGCCCGGTGCTAAGCATCTATGAGCATCATCTTTTATGATTCCCACTGGCCCTCAGGGATAGATACTATCATTGTCCCAATATCATGGATGAGGTTAAGTTACTTGCCCAAGATTATACAACGGGTAAGAGGCAGTACAAAATTCTACCCCAAATCCATCTAGCTCCAAAGCACAGGCTTTGAAGCACCATGCTGTGGCCTCTCATTGGTTTCCAATGATTCCGATTTGGTTCTATCCCATCCGAATAAGCCAAATGTCTTTCTCCATCTGGCTGTGACAGTGATTTGCAGCAAATTTATCACATGTGACTTCAACTGACTTCTCTAGTTCTTGCTCCTTTGCCTTAAGCATTGTTTATCTCTAGACCACCACTCCGCTCCTGGGAAGATTTTGCAAATCATATGATAGTCCCTGCCCCAAAGAAACAGAAACAAAAGAACATACCTGAAGCTGTTCTTCCAACACACTGTCAATAATTTGGGGTAGGATAATTGGACCCATCTCAAGCCACCATGGAATATTAGATTATGTTGTCCTCACTATGCTGCAATCTTTGATGGGTAGTAAGGAGGGCACATATTGCATGGTGCACTGGGTGTTATATGTAACTAACGAATCATCGAACTTTACATCAAAAACCAGGGATGTACTGTATGGTGACTAACATAATATAATAAAAAAATATTTAAAAAAAAGAAAAACAAATGATGATACTAAAAAAAATAAATAAAAATTAATTTACTCATTTTTAAAGTGGGCTTCACACCCAGTGTGGAGCCCAGTGCGGGGCTTGAACTCACGACCCTGAGATCAAGATCTGAGCTGAGATCAGAGATGGACACTTAACTAACTGAGCCACCCAGGCACCCTGCTATCTTCTAAAAAAAAAAAATGACAAAGGTTCCATTTCTATCTTGATTTGTATGATACGTGGCTTTATTTAATTATTTGCCATCATCTTTATTGATATAGCTTTAAAAGTTGTAGTGTCATTTTGGGGACACAGACTGGCGATACAACTCAATCTCTGAGAGACAACGACTACTCAGCTGTGTTAATGTATCTCCCCTCATTTTATGTTACAAGGAATATTCATGAGCATGCTATCAATATCCAAACAGGATACATTAAATTCTGCTTCTGGGGAAAAGCTGCGAAGGGTCAAACAGGCAATTAAGATCTTGTCTGCTCTTAAAAAAGGATGGTGTTTACTTCCCCCCCCNTCCTCCCCCCCCCCCCCGCAAGAAAGACTCCAGATGGAAACTGAGATTTACAAAAGATGAAACTGTTCCCTGATTCATTTCTTCAGGGCTGAAGTTTAGCTCTTCTTAAGTTGGAAAATGTTGAGAAGATGCTTGTTCAGATCTCTCAAAGATTTATGACACTACTAGCTAATTTCTGCCTTTCCCCAAATCTGGGAGGAGTAAGTGAATATTTTCTCTGCTGAAGCATTTAGAATGGGTAATTGCTTTCACGCCAGGCATTTTTATGAAATCAAATAATAAACAGGGTCTTAAATTCTTTGTTTCCCTCAAGTTTCATGAGCTTAAAAGAATTTCTGTGGAGAATTTTATTTCTTATGCTGCAACTTTAATAACTCCATTAAAGCTTTTGCTTTTCCCCCAACACCCAGCTGTGTATATTTGGGTTTGGAATGTGATTTTCTCTGGCCACAGCTCAGAAGCAGCTTTTTAAAATGTTTAATTTCTTTGAAAATGTGAAACACACACAAGTTTCTTCTGGGAAAATAATGTATGTATTAAGTCGGAGGTCTGCAGACTTTTCTCTGTAAAGGGCTAGATAATAAATATTTTAGGTTTTGCTCAAATGTATCCCATTTACCCACATAGTGTGGAGGCAGCTGTAGGCAATTCTGACCAATTGAGGATGACCATGTTCCAAGAAAACTTTATGTATGGACATCAACATTTAAATTTCACATAATTTTTACAAGTCCTAAAATACTAGTACCCTTCTGCTTTTCCCCAACAGTTTACAAGTGTAACAACCATTCTTTGCCACCGGACCACATGAAAACCAGGCAGCAAGCCAGATTCGATGACACACAGACTAATTCAATGAGCAATGAGAATTTTTTGAGCATCTGATATGTATGGGGAATAAACGGATGCCATGCCTGCCTTATATTATGTAGGGAGGAGAAAATGATTTGGAAAACTTGAATGATTTGGAAAACTTGAAAACAAGGACATCTTCCAGTTTGGGGGAAATGATAGCTTTTCACTAATCACGTGCCAAGCAACATCTCTGAACGCCTTACCATAAGCCGTTCTCTAAAGTTCCTCGGAGTATCTTAAAAAACTGAGGTTCGACTTGAAAGTGCTGGTATCTCTGTACTGCAGAAACACAAACTGTTTTTGGCCTGTGAAATGCAGAGATTTACTATCTTTCAACAGATTCCGATTAAGAAGTAGAAACCTCCGGAGAGCAAGGCGTTATCCCTGATTCCTAGCGCCTCTCATAAGTGCGGCTCAGCCCACTGGAAAAAGACCTGTGAGTAAATGCACTCATGTCCTTGGAACTGCCCTGAAAAATACGGTGGTCACCAGCTCCTGTATCTATTTAAATTTAGGTTTACTCTACGTTAGCCGCAATTAAATTAGACACGGGAAAGGAGCTCAGGCTGAGGGGTCTTAAAGGTCCCCAGGTGATTAATGTGCAGACAGAGGACCAGCCACACCGTGGCTCTCTGACCATTGGGTCAGCAGCTTCAGGATCACCTGGGAAGATTGGGAGGAATCCATTGTCCTCACCTGAGAACTTGCTAGAAAGGCAAATTGTTAGGCACGACTCTACCCATTCCATCAGAAACTCCGGCGGTCATCGTAACGGTCTTGTTTTAACAAGTCTTCCTGGTGATTCTTAGGCGATCTCTAGCTTGAAAACTACTGGGCTACACCACACAGAGCCTTCTCTGGTTTGCCCAAGACCCACGCCTGTGCAGGGACGGAAAGGCCACGGTTTTAGAAAGTGTTTGCAGTGGCCATGACGTTAGGTGGAACTCGTCTACCCGGAGAGGGCCTCGGGCCAGTCCTCCCAAGACAGTAAGTACCAGGAGTATGGATGCATGTAGGCTATTTTTCAAACGATGGCAAACTGATAGGGCCTCAATGCCCTGATATTCTAATAGATGGAGATGATGATTATTTTTTTAAAGCTGGCATATTTTCATCTCGAAGCTGGTTCCATTACTGATCTTTAATGAATCTTAATGGTAACATCACTGAAATCTGTACATAGATTAAATATGTGGAAATTATCCTTTTAGAACAGCCACACAATAGCAAACCATGAGCCTGTTCTCATTCGAGTTCTTAGAACTCAGCCTTCTCGGAGCCCACCTGGAGGTAAGCACAGGAGAAGCTTCACTCCGCAGACTTAGGGTCTTGGCCGAAGAGCCATTTCTTTCTTATTTGTAAATGCTGGGGCAGGTTTTACGTGACCTTCCTCTGAGCAGTGTGCAAGTGAAAAAGACTGAAAATTGCTGTTTTTCTCTCAGAGTGCCTTTTAGAAGACCTGGCTCTAAAACCAAGCAGCTTCATTCCATTTGATTATTTGCAACAATAGAGATTTTAAAAGTGATGTCAGGGAAGGAATATAATTATTCCCCCTGGGTTTGCCTTGGCTTTCTGTGGTGATTCACTCACAAGGATTGGATGTGCTCTGTTGACCATGCATGAGAAAGGCACAGGCTTTGTGCTATTTCTCCAGCTCTGGGAGATTTGCACTGATCCATCAGGCCTCCAAAACTTTGCTGAGGCACAGCTCTTCTGCCCCAACCTTAGCCCGAGCCGGGGTGCACCTGGGCTGCAGGGCTCCTAAGCTCCAGCTGGTACCAGTGACTGCTTCACATCACCCACAGGTGCTGGGATGCCATTGCAGAAAGGATCGTAAAACCTATCAGGGAGAACAATGACTTTCTCTAGAACCATGTGCTTCTTTTTTCTGGTTCCTGAGATCAGGAGCATTCATTACGTCAACACATACTTACCAAGTGCCCAAGGGATAAGATTTCACAAAGGCTTATGGATCCAAAGCTGGATAGAGATGACCCCTGGCCTCGGGGATCTTGCAGTCCGGTTGGTAAACAGAGTCATGAAAATGAAAACAATACAGGGACGTTTGGGTGGCTCAGTCAGTTAAGCATTTGAGTCTTGGTTTTGGCTCAGGTCCTGATCTCCCAGTCTGGAGATCAAGCCTTACTCAGCTTCCCACTCGGTGGGGAGTCTGTTTCTTCTTTGTCCTTCCCCCCACTCATGCACTCTCTCTCTCAAATAAATAAATCTTAAAGAAAAAAACCCTAAACAAAAACAAAAAAACTAAAACAATATAGTGTGACTATTGCTAAGGGTGGCTGGTGCCTTCGTGCAGAAAGAATGTAGGACCAGCGTCCCTCCTGGGGGAAAACAGGACGCGTCACTGACACACTGCCTCTGAGCTGAGGAGTTCGAGGACCAGGAAGGTAGTGGGAGGTGGTCCAGATGGAAGGATCAGCGTTGACAAAGGTTCAAAGGTGCGGTGCAGTATCTAATCCCCTGGTTCAGTATATTTGGGTGTAAGCTGCAAGGTGGGGGGCAGCAAAGACAGAGGATGAGAAAATCCTGCAGCCGAGTTATCATCTAACATTCAAGGGGAGAGCCTTTGAAGGATCCTGAGCAAAAAAAAAAGGATCCTGAGCAAGGGAAAAACATAAAAATAATAGTTATCCCCAGCAGCGTTATTAATATTTACGCCTATCATGTGCTAAGTACTGTGCTAAGCGATTCAGTTAAACCTTACAACAACTTTAGGCAATGAATATTCATTTCCTTCTACATAGGAGGAAATAAATTCAGAGAAAATAAGCAGCTGGTCTATAATCAGTATTTACTAAGAAGTAGCTAAGTCCTAAGAGTCAACTTGGTCTGACTCCAAAGGCTGAGCTCATAAACCCTTTGGCAGCTCGGGGTACATGGAGGCGTGGACACTAGGCAGCTGGGAGAATTATTGCACTGGGGGGGCCGCCGTGGTAGACCATTAGAACTAAAGCTACCTGAGTGTAGAATTGTACAGTACAAATGATGTCCTTCTAAATGATGCAGAAATTACATGACCGCACTCCTTCATTTATTCCTCCAATGAATTCATTCATTCTACCATATGCCAGGTACTGTGCAAGGTCCTGGAGACTCGGAGTGAACAAGCCATGTTTGGCTGCCCCCACCGCTCCCCAAAGCCTCCATGGTAATGGGAGATTCAATCATTAATCACACACTTGCACAAATAATGTTTATATTAGTAACCATAACTTGTGCTCTGAGGTCAAGCCTTTCTGAGCTTTGAGACCATGTAACAGGTGGGAAGAGGGGTGGTCCAGTCTAGAGTGGGAGGACCTAGAAAGACCTTCTGAAGATAAGGTCTGAAGAGGGAGCAGTAGCTGAGAGTTGGCTGAATGCGGAGGGAAGGATGCTCCCCACAGATGGAGCCCCATGTGCCAGGTCCTGGCAGGAGAGGGGAGATGGTAATAGACAGAGAGAAAGCTAGTGGGAGCAGGGAGAGTAGGATGGGAGAGGAAGCTGGAAGGCAGGTAAGGGCTATTCCAAAGCTCTTAACCCATGGAAAGATCGGGGCCTTTGGCGTAAAGCACTGAGTCTTAACCTTGGTACAGCTTGGTGTAACCTGGCACCTTCTAAAAATGCTGGGTTCTGAACCCTACTCCCAGAGATAGATTGGTCTGGGATACTGCATGGAAATTGGGATTTTAAAAGGTAATTCTAATGTGAAGATAAGCTTGTGAAACACTGGGTTAAAGTGTTTTAAGTGCATATATATCATCTGATTTCCATTTTGAAAGATCAGTCTGGCTGTTCTTAGAGAACAGATGGGCAGGGCAGGGGAGGAGGGGAGGGAGAAGAATCCTTGGCAGCTGGTTGCCCAAGTCCTTTGAAGACATTTCACTCTCTATGATGGCAGTCAGCGATGTGTCTGAAATTGTTAGAAAGTTGGGAGGGGTACTTTCCCTTTGTCTTTCTTCATTTTGTTCCTTTTATTTAAAAAATACTAAGTCTAATCTGTCTCCTTAAAGCTTAAAAACTGATCTTTTGTTTTTCTTACTTTAAATATTGATATGTCATTTTCTGGTATATATTCAAACCATCATTTTTTTACTGAAAAAAAAATTGGTCTAATTTCTGCTCCTTGGGATAAGGCAAAACAAACCTCCTTCCCCTTCTGGGTGACAGCTTTTCAGTAACGGAAAATGACAATTATGGTCCCCTAAAGCCACCTCTTTTTTACACGAGACGCTTGAACTTAGAAACTGTTTCGCATGCCATGGGTTCTAGATCCCTTCGCTAAATGTGTACTAATTTGTCACCGACATGTTCTCTTAAAATGTATTACTCTCTTGTTACATAATGGTTTCTTTCTCTATTTTATTTTAATAAGCCATTTCAGTTGGTAAGGAAAAATGCTAAGAGAAATTATTGTGCCAAGAACAATGCTTTGATTTAAAAAAAGTTACCCATTTGTTTTCTACAACAAATGATATTTAAAATGATGTAAAAAGCACTCCAAATTTTACTCTTGGCCTTGGAAACAGTTGAAGTCAGCATTTTAAATTCTAAATTTCCTGTTTGTTTTGCATGCTTAATTAACATAATTTCTTTTTAGCAAGAGAGTGGAAAAGCTACAGGGAGTTTTCCCCTTCATTCCTCCCCCACCCCAGCCCCCCCAGATTGAAAGCTTTTTCCATTGGAGAATTTGGCTCAGCACAAGAACAATCTCTCTCTGTCTCTCTAAGTGTGGAGAAGTGATACTATTATATTATTAATCGATATCACTACCATTTAGGGAGTGGTTACTGTAACCAGCACGGAGCTCATCAGTTTGCATGGTCGTTATCTCATTTAATCCCTATCACACCTCAAGAGAGAGGCATAATTGCTGTCTCCATCCTATAGGTGAAGACGGAGGAGTTAGAGTTTGCCCAAGATCACACCTGCCCCTAGCGCCCTGGTCATCGGTTTTCCCAGCATAACAGGACACCCCTTTCCTATCCTCCTGTGTCTTTCACCACCACCTCCAAAAGCAAGTTCACACCCCAATTAAAGAACAAGGGACAGCTTGAGTCCGTGTTCCTTCTGGAAACTTCCCAGATGACCCCACCTGCATGACCATCCTCTTCTCTGAATGTCGTGACACCTGTCTCTACCTGAGCAGGCAGGTGTAACGGGGCCTATGACATCTCATTGCACAGTTATTAACCACTGAGTTGTTGTTTATTCCTTATGTCTGTGCAGCTGATTTCCTCTACCTGGACTGTAAGTTTCTTGGGGGAAAGCCTGTGTATTAGGAGTCTTTGCTTTCCCGGAATGCCTACCACCTTTCTCTCTCCATGTGAGACACAGTCACTGTTACTTGAGTAAGTGAATGAACGAGCATCCAGTTCTGGAAAGCATGATGTACAAACCTTGGGAAACTCCCTGGCAGGCTAGGCGCAGGGAGGAGGAGGGCTGGGTGCCCAGGCCTGAGCGTTGCCCGTTTCTGGGCCCCGGCTTCATCTGTGCTGCTTGCCCGCCATGTGCTCTGGGCAAGCAGTCACCTCATCTGTAAAACCCAGATGACCCTGTAACACCCAGCTCGGGGGATTGTTGCATTAAATGAAATAATAGCTGTAAATCCCTTAACCTAATTCCCAGCCTGCCGTCTCGTTCGCATACATGGTAGCGATTAGTGTTGTACCAAATATCTGAATAAATGCTTCACCGTTTCTCAACATAATTCCTGGACTTGATCTCCTGCAATCGCTGACCACTGTCTACTGTGCTCTGTGATGGGCAGGCCCTAAGGTTAGCCTGGGTGCACAGTGCTGAACACGCAGGCGTGGTCCTTGGCCCCACAGGGCCTTCCCCTTGCAGAAGGTGAGATCTGTAGGACAGCTGTGGTCCTCTCCATTCTACTGATGAGAACAGAGGGACTGAGGGGCGTGGCCAAGGCTGGCCATTTGCCAGCCTGACCTTGGAGCTGTGCTCTGTCCCCCTCACGGGATGGCAGCCAGGAGAGCGTGAGCGCCTTATTCTGTGGGCAGTGCTGTGGACAAACTGGGGAAGTGGTGTTTATTTTAAATCCATTCATGGGCATGCATGTTAATTTTGCTATAGCCATTAGCTTTGATTTGTTTGATGTTAAATAAGCCTGAATAAACATGACACAGTGCAATATTAAGTCCTGTTTGATTCCTCAATGCATTTTCTGTTCATGAGTAGCTATGGAGACTAACTCAAAAGGACTGGGATGTGTTATTTGTATTTATATATATGCATCAGGGTTGGCAGAAATGTAAAAATGCTAAATGAAACTGCATAAGGTATTCTATTACAGGTCTGCTGGCAAGGTAATTTGTTTTTATGGGGGAAAAAAAATCCACCTGCCAGCATTTCCCCATCATCTGCCCCTGAGATAGGCTAGGTACTTATTTTATTTTCCTCTTTCAAAATTCTTTGTAACAAATTGGTGTCTTGTGTTCTTATTGGGTTCAGGTTTGATCCTTAGTGGTTTCTCATATTTATGATCTTTACAATTCTGTGGGTAAAATTGACCTGTAATTATGCTTGATTTTAGCAAACGACCCTTGGAAAGAACTCAGAATTTAGACTCTTTTTTTTTTTTTTTTTGGCGAAGTGCGAATTTGGAATTTCCTATCTTGTGTCTAGGCTCTGGTGAGCAGTGCTTCTAACTTCTCTACAGCCAACCCAGATCCCAGGGTCTTGAAAATATGGACCAATTTCCTTGAGGGAACATTCATTCTAGGAGTTTGTGGCCTCCAACAAATACGTTTAATCCAGAGATAGCTACGCGCTGCCCAATTACAGTTTAAACATGGAAAGGGTAATCAGAAGACCTGGCCGTGCCATTTACACGTGTAACAACCAACAGATTTGCAACTCTTGGTTTCTTGATTTCTGTGTCTTCAAAACCAAGAGAATGATGCTTCAGAAGGTCCATATGAGGGTTGGATGAAATTATGTCCTTATACATGTTTGGTGGGGTCCTACCCCTGGGACAGAGTAGCCAGATCCCCAATCCCTTGCTTTCTCCACTTCTACAGAGATGGGAAGTTCCCATGGAGCTGTGGCCTCCTCTGTCCACAGAGCACGGAGCCCATAGACTATATCAGAGATGTAACGTACAGCCTCTGTGAAAATGATGGAAACTGGTAAACCAAATGCCTATTAGAAAAAAGAAGAACCCAAATGATTGCTTATGAAGGCAAACACTAGGGCAAAGAGTCAGGAACTAAAAAGGTGTGGGTTTGGGATGATTCACCCAGATGGTTTCCCAAATCACAGAAAACCATTCGCAAAGATCTTAAGACCTGGAGATCCCTCCGTCTTCCCATCTGTCTCCCGTCTCTGGTGGGATTTATGGATTAGAAGGCTGAGGAAGTGAGGGCACATGATCAAGTCCTCTCAGGCAAGCTGAGGCTCCACTTCACCATGGCAGGGATGGCCGTCAGATGAGAGCACCCACATAAGCCAGCCCTCCGAGGCAGCTCAGGGGGACACGGACGGGCAGTTCCCTGGGGCACGTCCTGCCCCATGATGGGCTGGGGCAGAAGACTGGGAGGCCAGCGTGGCTGAGGCCTGTCTGCAGAGGACATGTGACGGGAGCGCCTGGCAAGCTGGGGTGCGTGCAGCCCCAGGACCGAGGCCTTTGGTCCAGAGCTGACCTGGAGCTAGACTAGCACGGCCACATCCAGCACCCGGAGCGTGTTTGCATCCCTTGGGCTCTGGCCTAGCTTGTCCTACATCTCAAAGTGAGCTCTAATCTCTTCTCCATGCAGTGTATTAATGAGGTGGTTTTAAAATGAGTCGTACGAAAATAGAAT
This sequence comes from Ailuropoda melanoleuca, assembly GCF_002007445.2. Lineage (NCBI taxonomy): Eukaryota > Metazoa > Chordata > Mammalia > Carnivora > Ursidae > Ailuropoda > Ailuropoda melanoleuca. The sequence continues at coordinate 119,158,314 of NC_048223.1, forward strand.
TTATGGAAGAAAATTTGGAAACTACAGAAAAGTCGAAATGCAATACATGCCCTCCTTAATACCCATCACCAGCCTATCCCAGTCCCCCAACCCCCCTCCCCTCTGAAGCCCTCAGTTTGTTTCCCAGAGTCCATAGTCTTTCATGGTTCATTTCCCCTTCTGTTTACCCCCCTTTCTTCTTCCCTTTCTTCTCCTACCGATCTTCCTACTTATGTTCCATAAATGAATGAAACCATATGATAATTGTCCTTCTCTGCTTGACTTATTTCACTTAGCATTATCTCCTCCAGTCCCATCCATGTTGCTGCAAATGTTGAGAAATCGTTCTTTTTGATAGCTGAGTAATATTCCATTGTATATATGGACCACAGCTTCTTAATCCAGTCATCTGCTGAAGGGCATCTCGGCTCTTTCCACAATTTAACTATTGTGGACAATGCTGCTATGAACATTGGGGTGCATATGGCCCTTCTCTTCACTACATCTGTATCTTTGGGGTAAATACCTAGGAGTGCAATTTCTGGGTCATAGGGTAGCTCAATTTTTAACTTTTTAAGAGACCTCCACACTGTTTTCCAAGGTGGCTGTACCAACTTGCATTCCCACCAACAATGTAAGAGGGATCCCCTTTCTCCACATCCTCTCCAACATTTGTTGTTTCCCTCTTCACTACATCTGTATCTTTGGGGTAAATACCTAGGAGTGCAATTTCTGGGTCATAGGGTAGCTCAATTTTTAACTTTTTAAGAGACCTCCACACTGTTTTCCAAGGTGGCTGTACCAACTTGCATTCCCACCAACAATGTAAGAGGGATCCCCTTTCTCCACATCCTCTCCAACATTTGTTGTTTCCTGCAGTTTGAGAAGTTCTTTGTAGATCTTGGATACCAGTCTTTTATCTGTCGTGTCATTTGCAAATATCTTCTCCCATTCCGTGGGCTGCCTTAGTTTTTTTAACTGTTTCCTTGGCTGTGCAGAAGCTTTTTATCTTGACGAAGTCCCACAAGTTCATTTTAGCTTTTGTTTCTCTTGCCTTTGGAGATGTGTCATGAAAAAGGTTGCTGTGGCCGATGTCAAAGAGGTTGCCACCTATGCTCTCCTCTAGGATTTTGATGGATTCCTGTCTCACATCGAGGTCTTTCATCCATTTGGAGTTTATCTTTGTGTATGGTGTGAGAGAGTGGTCAAGTTTCATTCTTTTGCATGTAGCCGTCCAATTTTCCCCGCACCATTTATTGAAGAGACTGTCTTTTTTCCACCGGATGCTTTTTCCCTGCTTTATCAAAGATTAGTTGCCCAAAGAGCCGAGGGTCCATTTCTGGGTTCTCTATTCTGTTCCGTTGGTCTATGTGTCTGTTTTTGTGCCAGTATGATGCTGTCTTTGTGATCACAGCTTTGTAGTATAGCTTGAAATCTGGCAACGATTCCTGATTTTAACACAGGTCAGGATCTCAGGGTCATGGGATCAAGCCCCTTATTGGGGTCTGTGCTGGGTGTGGAGCCTGCTTGAGATTCTTTCTCTCTTCCTCCCTCTGCCCCTGCATTCCCCCTCCCCTCTTTTTCTCTCTCCCTCTCCTTGTCTCTAAAAATATATATATAATATAACTTAATATAATTATATTAATATATTGCATATATAATGTACAGAGATTTTTAAATAGCTGGACTCATTGCATTTCCAGTTTTCTCTTTTTTTTTTTACTTAATCCTGTTGCAAACATTCTTCAAAGTCACTAAAAATTCTTCAGAAACATGATTTTTAAATGTATCCCAGGGCCCCCTCATGGCAGCAGCTGGCACGGGGTGTGAGAACACTGCTCTGTGGGCTGTGTTATTTCCAGATCAGGGAGTGGCGCTCCAGCTAAGTTCATAGGCCTGCGTGTTAATGCAGCTGTAGGCATTTGCTTGACCAGCCCAATGCACAGTCGTCCGCTGTATGAAAGCATTTTTGTTAACCATTCCTCTATTGTCAGTTACTTACACGCCCTCAGATTTTTCACTGCAAATAAACACTGCTATGTTTTATTTATAAATAAAAGTGAAACAGAGTAGGTCTTGTCCCTCCTACAAGTGACATATACTTAAATACGTAAAAATTAACACTGGCTGTGCTATAAAAATCAACACAGCCATAAAGTACAAAAGACAGCTGAGGAAAAGGCCCTAATATCTACAATGTGTTATATGACCAAAAAAAAAAATTGCATCTTAATGCAGTGGGGAAGGAATGATTATTTCGCACGTGGTGTCAGAAAACTTTTTTTTTTTTTTTTTTAAAGATTTTATTATTTATTCGACAGAGATAGAGACAGCCAGCGAGAGAGGGAACACAAGCAGGGGGAGTGGGAGAGGAAGAAGCAGGCTCATAGCGGAAGAGCCTGATGTGGGGCTCGATCCCATAACGCTGGGATCACGCCCTGAGCCGAAGGCAGACGCTTAACCGCTGTGCCACCCAGGCGCCCCATAGAAAACTTTTAACTTCATACTCTAGCAGCAGAATACATTCTTGGTTAATGAACAACATCTTTAAATATTGAAATCATAAAAACACTGGAATAAAATCTTAATGGCTTTAGTTCTCAGGGTTTAGAAGGACTAAGAATTAGGGGCGCCTGGGTGGCACAGCGGTTAAGCTTCTGCCTTCGGCTCAGGGCGTGATCCCGGTGTTACGGGATCGAGCCCCACATCAGGCTCCTCTGCTATGAGCCTGCCTCTTCCTCTCCCACTCCCCCTGCTTGTGTTCCCTCTCTCGCTGGCTGTCTCTATCTCTGTCGAATAAATAAATAAAATCTTTAAAAAAAAAAAAAAGAAGGACTAAGAATTAAAGCAATGGAAGAAATCAAGAGGGAAACAATACATTTGCCTACATAAAAACATATAACTTCAGACATCAATAGTTCTTTGGTTCTATAGGTATCATGGATAAGCAGTGAATAAAACAAATTCAGTCTTTTCAAGGAGCTCGCATTCTATTGGAGGAAGACAGGCAAGAATAAAGAAGGTCAGAAGAAAAAAGCAGCGTAGGGGAGAAGGAATGGACATGCTTCCTTCCTCTTACCCGCTGTAGTCATCCTCAAAGCATACCCTCTCATTTGAATTGTATTGGGAACTAACATCATGTTTTAAAAAGACCTTTTTAAGGTATGGTTCACTAATTACCAAAGATAAGAATGAAATGTCCCTTAGGGCAGCTGGGTGGCTCAGTCGGTTAACCGTCCAACTCTTGATTTCAGTTCAGGTCATGATCTCGGGGTTGTGAGATCGAACCCCACCTTGGGCTCTGCATTTAACACAGAGTTCTCTTGGAATTCTCTCTCTCCTTCTGCCCCTATCCCCCTGCTTGTGCATGTACTCTCACTCTTTAAAGAAGTAAAAATCTTTTTTTTAACATCGTTTTGTTCCCTTCTATGTAAGATGGAGAAGTTAGTGTGTTTTTACCATATCGCCTTTCTTCCTGTTCTCCGTTAACGTATGTTGTGATCGTTGACCCACGTTACATATAATTTTTATGTTTCCTTTCAGTAACTACATTTGAAAATTTCATTTGTAATCAGATTCACAGTTGGACTCAACTTTTCAATTTTAGGACTCCCTGCAGGCAATTTTAGCCCAGGATTTCCCCCATAGTAAGTACTTTTCATTCTTGCTTGAAATTGCTGTCCATCTTCAAGTGCTTTTTTTTCCAAAAAAGTAAAGATGTATTTTCTCTCTTTTTTTTTTTTTAGATTTTGTTTTTAAGTAATCCTGACACCTCACATGGGGCTCGAACCCACAGCCCCAAGATCAAGAGCTGCACGCTCTACCGACTGAGCCAGCCAGGTGCCCCAAGATGTATTTTCTCTTAGCTCTTGACTTTGTGATCTGTTTTTCATTTAGTTTTGCACGTAAGCAGAAACCTCTGTGGAAAATCCTTGGAAAGAGTCTTTTTTTTTCTCATGTCTTATTTGCCATTACTTCATTTTTTTACCATTATAGAGGCCAAAACTCACGCCAGTGTAGTTTTTAATCCTTTCTTGATAATCTACAGTTTGGCTTGTTTTCCTGTTTTAGATGCCTGTGGAATTAAAAACAACAACCACCTTAATTTTTAGAGCAGTCTTAGCTTCACAGCAAAATCGAGAGGAACATACAGAGATTTCCTGTGTACCTTATGCCACCACATGGGCACAGCCTCCCTCATGATCAACATTCCCCCACAGGATGGTCCTTTATTACAACTGATGAGCCTACATGGTCACATCATTACCCAAAGGCCATAGTTTGCCTTAGGGGTCACTCTTGGTGTTGTGCACCCCGTGGTTTGGACAAAGGTATAATGACATGGATCCACCATGATAGTTTCATACAGAACAGTTTCACTGCCCTAAAAACATACTCTATGCTTCCCCTATTCATCCCTCCCTTTCTGATAACTTGCTTTCTATCCCTTTGCACAGACGGCACGAAAACCTAGAGTTTCCCATTATCCCTGGCTCTCAGGGCTCCAGTCTCTGACCAACTGCTTTATTCAAGAGAGAAAAATAATTCCCAGCATACAAACACCACTTCCTGTCCCTCCCTCTCTCCACCATGTTGTGCCCTGTTGTTGTTCTTTCTTTCTTTTTTTTTTTTTTGGAAGTTTCAATGTATGCTTTGATCATAAATAAGGAATGTTGAGGCTGAGGGCAGGAAAGAGGCCATACTTGATACAGAAAGGGGATGTTTGCACAGAAGAGGGAGGACCCCGGACTTTCTGATGGGTCTAGATCTATGCTGCCCAATTAGTGGCCACATGGGGTGATACAATTCACATGTAAATTAATTACATTTAGATTAAAAGATGAATTCCATTCCTCCCTTGCCTTAGGCACAGTCAACAGTGCTCCGTAGTCCCAAGTGGCTGGTGTGCTGGACAGCACAGACTGTAGAACATTTCTATCTTCACAGAAAATTTTACTCTTGCAGCAGAGAAGAAAATATCTATTTTTTTTTAAGGTTGATAACTTTTCTCCATTTAATGCAACACAAAGCACATGCAGGCTCCGATGGTGGGTATCCATTCATCTCTGTGTGTCTTGTAAATAGCAGGAAATTCTCTCAGATCCTTTTGGTAGATTGACTGCCAGTTTGGGTTGTCATTTTTTGATGTGTGCTATAAGTTTTCATTTCTCACCTGTGCTTTCAGTGGTCTTTTAGCAAGAGGTTGGGAGAGGCTGCATCAGGGACTGCGGCCACATCACGTATTTACATTGAACGCTGGTAGCAGAGATTTTGAAAACTCAAATAACGTGTCTGGCAGAGGGTGAACTGCCTCTCCTGCTCTTTGGGAAATTCTCTACTAATTCTGGGCCACTCCAACTCGATCAAGGCAAGGTCCTTCTTTTGTGGAGCCATCTCCGCACATGGAAAATGGGAGATTTTGCCGGGGAGTAGGGAATAGATTCACTGGGCACCAGCTTGGATTTCATTTAGGAAGTAGGGAGGGAGGATGTTGCTTAAGAAGCTTCTTCCAGCAAGAGTGCGTAGGGTGGCTCGGGGAGTGGAGGGGCTGAGGTGCAGGGACAGAAGTCCCTTCCACCACTGTTGACTTCAGGTGATGAAGTCCCTGCTGAGTGATGGGAGGAGGACTCATGGTCTGCAGGAGAGACATGTCATGTGAGAGGAACATCTTAGTGATGGGCTGGCCTTGAGGAGCTGAGGGACAGGGGAGGGGCCCATGCTCTGTGTCAAGCTGATGGCTCCATGAGAGGGGGGACCACGTCTGCTCTGATGACCTTTCCGTGCTCAGTACCTGGCACAGGCCCACTCCATAAGGGGCACTCGATACATATTTCTCAGGGAGTAAGTGATCTTGTGGCAATTAGAGGTGGGAAGGGTCCCAGATGACTCTTGGTTCCAAATGGGTGAGTCACTGAAAAAATTGTGGTGCTATTCTCTGGGAAGAAGGATCTAGAGTGGAATGGGCGGTGGAGCTATTTAGGAGGAGAAATGATGAGGTGCATCTCAGGCAATGCATTAGATTGAGCCTGGTGAGGTCAGAAAATGTGGGCTGTGTTACCGAGACTTTTGGTCTCCCAAGCAAGCTGGACAAGAGGTGGGTGATAGGTGAGAGAAAGAATAGAACAGTCAGAGTAACACTTGACTAAGACTCGGGAGTTCCAGAACTGATACCTGCCTTAGCCACCAACTTGCTTTCCCATTCTGGGTGTTTTCTCATCTATACAATTCTGGGTTGTTAGATGGACTCTAAGTACCACTTTAGGGCTAGAATTGTAGATTGTATGGGATTCTGTGCCTCAGTGATGCTGAGGATGACACCTGGCAGTAGGCAAAGGTGGTTTACCAGTGACCAGTAGTGAGCCCAATCCTGTCTTTGTGCCAACATGGACGGCTCCCTCTCCGGGCAGCGCCTCCTAGGCAGGACACCATAGTGTTCTAGAGGTGGGGTAATAACGGGTATTTTGCACACACAGCACATACCAGATTCTATGTTCAAATAAGTTTGAAAACACTTAAGTGAAGTTAGAAGATTTCTTTATTACTGTGCTTTTTATAGCCTTTAATATGCTCATTTTCTCTCTGGGATATTAATGTACTAGATACACTTCTTTAAAAAAGAAAGGAAGGAAATTGTAATCAGGCAAATCTCAGCATGCGGGGAGGGGGCAGTTGACTTCCTGCAGGCTTGTTGAGAGCTCTTGAAGATGCCCTTTGGTGAGATGCTCTTACTGGGGCTATTGAGGATGAAGATCAGTGGGATAAGCCACTCCATTGTCTCTTGGAACCAAGTGCCTCTCAGAGGCTAAAGGAATCTTCTGTTAATTCTGTGTGCACATCTGCCCTCTGCATCCTGAGAAGAGATCTGGACAAACAGGTGTCCCAGTCTCTAAATGTATTTGGCTCCCATCAGTCCAACGGTATTAACCACTTAGCCATATTCACCACCAAGCCCAAGTCTTCCTCGCTCTTAATCTGTTCCCCTTGTTCCTTTCTTGCTTTGTGGGTACTTACATTTTTGCAGCATAAAATAATGAGGTCCCTGAGGACTTCCAGCTCTAAAACCTGGGGTTGATTCAGAAAATTTGTCTCCAGGCAGGAAAACTCCCAAGTTTTGTGGATGCTGTCCACGTCCATTCAGCCAAAGTCATACTCCGGAAGTGGTCTCCCATGCCTTCATCATAGGGTGGGGGTGGTGGTAAAGGGGACTGGGTCCCTACAGGCTCTTTGATTGCTGACCGCGTCCCGTTCCTGATTACTTTGGCCATGGGGTGAATGCCTTTAGTCCAAAACAAAACTTCCTCCATGAGATCCATTTGCTAGGTCCAATCAGCTAGCCCTGGCCCAGCACGTGGTGAAATGGATTTCTATCTTGTCTCACTTTCATCCCTCCCCTTTGTGAGAGTCTCTACCTCCTAGTTTATACAATTCCAAAGGCTACAAATCCTAGTCCCAGAGGACTCTGAGAGGGGAGAAAGCCTTTGGGCCAAAGATTCTCTGAAGCTGGAAGGGTTGGCAATTATAGAGAGACAATAAGCAGCTGTCTCCTACTGGGTGAGACACATGGGTGGACAGAGCCCTGAGGGCAGAAATCCCTTCCATGTCCTAAAATGGCATCTGGGACATAGGATTGGGTGGGAAGGGGAAGTCTCTTCCTTAACCCGCTAGAGGTCACCAGTGGGAACACAGTAGAAGGAGGACAGTTCCTCTCTTCAGGCATATGCTGAGATCTTTGTCCTCTGCCTGCCTCCTGGTACCCCTTTGGAAACATTCCCCTCATTCAAGTGCTCCAGTGCGTGGGCTGCACACCCTTCCCCCTAAGTTGGGGCAGACGACCACACAGTGTTTTGTGCTCAGGCACCCAGGTCTGGGGGACAGCACAGGGAGTGGGCTGTCAGTCCTCCCTGCTTTACCACCCAAAGGAGGCAGCACTCCTCCTGGAGCTCAGGGGCGAGCTCCTCCCAAAAAGAAAGCTATTCACCACATGCCTGTCTGGAAATACTGATGGATGTTTTTAATCAACTTTGATGTAGTATAATTTAAAGTCAATATTTTCAGGAATAATTATCAAAATAAAATTTAGCCAAATGGAGATTTCGGCCTACAGACTTAATACCTGTCAGCTGGCAAACAGCTCTCGAATTAAACAAATTCAGCAGTTCATTTTTCTCAACTAAAGATACAATCATGGCAATTAAAAAATGATCATTTCCATTCTCAAAGAGTTCATATGAAGGCATTCAAACTTTGCTAAAACGTGTGGGGTTTTTTTGTCAGTGGGTCTCACCTGCTTTTGAGAAATAAATTTTGTCATTATTTTCACGAAGACTTAGCTTGTCTTCAGTTGTATTTTAGTTGCATTAAATAAAATAGTCTTCAATAAAAAGTTTTATTTTAATGTCATTGAAACTTTTAATTTACTTCATTAGAACATTTAGGTAATGAAGTCCTTTCCCCAGTGGAAGAAAAAGTTTCAAATGGTAATTAAAGCCCAGAAAATGGAATAACGAACTGATAACCTGGAGGGCCCTCTGACGGGTGAGTCTAGGTTACCATGTAGATTTTTCCCCCTGTGTAGAAGAAATCTGCAGCAGAATACCCATGTGAAATGGTGGGTTTTTCTATTTGTATCACGTCTGTGGGGTAGGGCTTTCTGGTCTCTTCTCAGCGGCAGCTTCCTATTTCAGAGGGAGGGAGAAAAAACAATTTTGATACAAATATATCTCTGCATTTTAATTTCAGAGCTTGTATCCTATCCTGTCCCTGCTTTGAAATGTATTCGGCTCAAGAAGATGCTGTCAAAATGAGGTACATTCATTTATCTTTCTGGATGAAGGTGTTTCTAACAGAGCAATTATATGTTTGCCCAGCCTTAGCGTTCACCTCATTTCCATCCAGGGCCTCTTCCCCTTTGCTGGCAAATGGAAGATACAAAATTGGTTATCTCAGCCCTGAGAACAGAGGATGTGTTTAAATTACATAAAAGGTCTTTCAGGCCAGGGCATCTAGAATGCAAAAGCAAAGCAGCCAAAGGAAGGAGTCAGCATCTTATCACTCACCATCTCAGAGTAAATTTTATTCTATTTCCTCCGCCTATTATAACCTTTCTCATGAAAATGAGTCTCCTGAATCTTGATGGTCAATCTATCCTCATTCTGATTGTGTGGCATTCTCACGACAAAAAATAAAATTAAAAGAGTCAAGTATATCTTCCTGTTTCTTAACATTACAGGGACTGAAAATAGTATGGGGTGATTCCGTTTATAAGATCATTTAAATTGTACCCAGAAGTATGAATAGGACAAAATGAAATTGATTTTGGGGGGACAAGATAAAATCACCATTTCACAGTCCTCGTGCACTTGGTAAAGTGGTCCGTAATACTAGCAAGATTATATCTCACCACTTCGACTGGGGAAATCAGTGTAGTTGATATTCTCTGACTCTTGCAAATTGGGGTCATAGGAAAGTACAGGTCGACGTTTTACAATGGCTGCTTAAAGATCAAGAATTCAGACTTAACAGTGGTCTTTATCAGGTGATGACACTTCTCAAATCATTAAGCCTATAAGGCATTTAGATGACATTCGGGAATTTTATTACACACTCAGACATTTTTAAAAAATTTACATTGCTTTTTTTTTTCTTTTAAGTTAATGTTAATTTTTTAAATAGTGGTAAAACCTACGCGGAATTTGTATATAACGGATCTCACCATCTCCCCCACTACCATCCATCTCCAAAGCTCTCCTAGAGGCAACTACTTTCAACATTTCTAGCCATGTTCTTTTATTTTTACCTGCATTTTCCCAACGAATATGTTTCTAGTACTATTACTTCACTAACTAGTTTTAGGCAATACCTGCTTTTTGGTGTGGTGGTTGAGACTATTAAGCTCTTTTACCATCACTCCCAATTCACGACCTCCAGTTGCCCCAGTAGAGTTATTTATAATTCCTGATAAAATCATATATTTAAAATGTTTATGTGGTGACCATGAACAGTGCTTCCTTTTGTACCAAGTGATACACTATGACCGTTTTCTCTCTTGTGTAGAGTTTTGTCTTCCTGAGAGTGGATAATTTGTATAGTTTTCTATTATCCTATTGCCAGTTTCCTTATATGCTCGTCTAAGGATTTGTCATATTTTTCAAAATACTGGATAATTACCTTAGTTTGGGCTGCTCTAACAAGGTGTCAAAGATTGGGTGGCTTATAAACAACAGTTGGGAGCCTGTGATCAGCAGGCCAGCAAGGTCAGGTTCTCGGGAGACCCATCTCCTAGGTTGTAGACTGCTGAATTCTTTTTTTTTTTTTGAAGATTTTATTTATTTNAGGCCAGCAAGGTCAGGTTCTCGGGAGACCCATCTCCTAGGTTGTAGACTGCTGAATTCTTTTTTTTTTTTTTTAAGATTTTATTTATTTGAGGGGCGCCTGGGTGGCTCAGTTGTTAAGTGTCTGCCTTCGGCTCAGGGCGTGATCCCAGAGTCCTGGGATTGAGCCCCACATTGGGCTCCCTGCTCCTCTGGGAGCCTGCTTCTTCCTCCCCCACTCCCCCTGCTTGTGTTCCCTCTCTCGCTGGCTGTCTCTCTGTCAAATAAATAGAAAGAGAGAGACAGAGATAGAGCAAGACTGGGGAGGAGAGGGAGAAGCAGGCTCCCCACCGAGCAGGAAGCCTGACGCAGGGCTCAATCCCTGGACCCTGGCATCATGAGCCAAAGGCAGATGCTTAACCCACTGAGCCACCCAGGTGCCCCAACTGCCAACTTCTTATTGTGTCTTCACATGGTGGAAAGATCGGGAGGGAGCACTTTCTGGGACCCCTTTTATAAGAGCACTAATCCTATTCATGAGGGCTCCTTTCTCCTGACCTGACCACTTGGCAAAGACCCAATCTCCTAAGACCCTCACACTGGGGATTAAGATTTCAAGAAATTTTATGGAAGATTTTATGAAATTTTTAGGGAACACATTCAGTCCATGAGAACAATTAGTGGTCCCAGTTTTCCCTGGTGACCTTCTTCCTGAAGCTCTCTATGTTCTTATTCCAAAGTCCGTTGATTAGTCTCCATCTTCTAATCATCTTCAATCGTCTTCCCTCATTGCTTCTAAAAGGAATTTCCTATGGTTGTCTACTATCCAGTTTGCTACTGAAAAGTTTGATAACATTCTAATTCCTGCTTCTTTGCATGCAAATCGTTATTTTTCCTTCCTGGAAGTTTTTAGGGTTTTCCTTTTATTTTAGTGTTCAGTGTCTAGTTTATCAAGATGAGCCTTGGTATGGCTGTCCTGCCATTCCTTGCGCTGGATACTCACTAGGCCTTTGCAATCTGAAGACCCAAACTTACTCCAAAGAAATTTTCTTGTGTTATTTCCTTAATAATTTCTTTCTGCTTTCTCTGACCTCTCATTTTAAAAATTCTAGGGCTTGGACTCTCACAGATATATCCTCCAATTACATTTCTGTCCCTTCTCTTTTTTTTTTTTTTTTAAGATTTTATTTATTTATTTGACAGAGATAGAGACAGCCAGCGAGAGAGGGAACACAAGCAGGGGGAATGGGAGAGGAAGAAGCAGGCTCATAGCGGAAGAGCCTGATGTGGGGCTCGATCCCATAACGCCAGGATCACGCCCTGAGCCGAAGGAAGACGCCCAACCACTGTGCCACCCAGGCGCCCCTCTGTCCCTTCTCTTAGTCACATTTTGTTTTATTTTCCTAGGCGATCCCATAACGCCAGGATCACGCCCTGAGCCGAAGGAAGACGCCCAACCACTGTGCCACCCAGGCGCCCCTCTGTCCCTTCTCTTAGTCACATTTTGTTTTATTTTCCTAGGCGACTTCAGGGTGAATTCTTTAAAATTATCTTCCAACCCTTCTCAGATTTTTTTTAAACTTTAGGTTAATAGCTTTCTTATTTTTAAGAACTTTATCTCACATTCTATTCTTTTTGAAAAGCATTTTATTCTTTTATGAATGGAATATCTTCTTCGTCTGTTTGAGGATAGTAATAACTATTTTTTAAAAATGTTTCTTTTGCTTCTGCTTTGTCTCCTTCCACCTTTATTTTTCTTAGATTGTTTTCTTTCATGTTGGAGGCCTTGCTCAAATTGTTCTTTGTCCACCTTTTTTTTTTTTTTAAGATTTTTGTTTATTTATTTGAGAGAACATGAGATAGGGTTAGGGGCAGAGGGAGGGAGAGAGAGAGAAGCAGACTCCTCACTGAGCAGGAACCCCAGATGCTAGGCTCCATCCCAGGACCTGGAGATCACAGCCTGAGCTGAAGGCAGACGCTGAACAGATGACCCACCCAGCTGCCTCTGTCCACCTTTTTTTATTAAAGGGTAGGCTCTAAAACTTCTGGTTTGGATCTCTGATTGCCTTAGAGACAGGGTGGAGGGCTGGGTAATAGGCTAGGTCCAATGTGGGGAATGCAGAACGTTGGTATATTAAAGTGTTTTCTTTGGGACCATGAAATGTTTTCCCGAGTGCCTATGCCTTATCTTCTGCCTAGGGAAGTGTGTGCCTTGCTTTAAGTTCATAAGAGCAGAATTTGGGAGGGCCCCGGACATTCCAGTGCTCAGAATGCAGACTCTGACTTAACTCTTTCTGCCCTATTTTTATCCCTGTGTCTCACTCCTTCCTTCCTGGTGTCCCTGAGCTTGGAACTTTCTGGAAACATTTCTTTAAATACTAGACAGTCTGCTTTCTATAGGAGGAAGGCAGGTCCAGCTACAGTGGTGTGGGCTGATAGAAGGAGTTGGTGGGTAAAGGGGGACAACTGCTCTGTTACAAAGACAACCGGCATCCTTTCTTGGTTCTGAGTCTCACCTCTGCTTTCCACAGTCTCTGGTATCAAGCTCTTGCTTCTTGACGGTTCTACAGGATGACCTGGCTTTTGTATGGTCAGCAACATCCCCTCTCTGTGTGTCTTCCCTGCAATGCACACAGAGGTCACAACTTCCTGTCCTCTCTTCTCATGATTTCATCTGTGTTCTACCTTCCAGGAAACACTTCGGCATTTTGCAAGAGCTATTTTTCTCCTCTCCCAATCTCTCAGAGCTTGCGGCTTAATATCTACAATTTTAGTGAGTTTAGTGGGATTTAGGGAGCGAGAGGAGAGAAACAAAGCTGTGGGTCACGTTAAAGCAAAAGTTTCTCTAATTTTCTAAATGAACACTGACTCTGAGGTATCCACGGAAGAGAGATAGCTGATGTCAGTTTGTGCAGAGGCCTCATTCTTGCCTTGGGCCTTAACAAGGATTCAAGGGCTTAGCTGGTGCCTGGAAAACATAAAGCAGCTGTGAGACTTCTGTTCTTCATGGTCCTGCCAGGATTTGCTGCTTTCACAACATCACCATGTGTAATTGCTTTATTTACTTTTCAAATTATTACCATTTTTAAATTTTCACTGTTTTCCTCACTCAACAAAGTTCCAAGAAGTCAGGGATGATGTGTTCCTTGTTTACTGTTTTGTTCTCAGCTCCTTCCTTTATGCCGGTCACATCTATGGAATCAATACATACTTGTTCAATGAATGAATAAATGTTTTTAAACAAGCCATTGATGTAACTCTGATGCAATTGTCCATTGAACACACTTTGACAAACACTATGGAGTATTTGCTTGCCCCCTTCTGAAATCAATAGTCCTCAATTAAGTTCGATTTGATTCCCTCCAATTCAACTTACATTTTGAGCAGCACCACAGGGCAGGGGCTACAACCCTGTTAATCTCCTAAAGAGTAGGGTCCTGGCCCCTTCTGTTCTGCCCCAGCAGACCCATCCATGCGACAGGGCACAAGCACATGCACTCCAACCCTGACACACCAGCAAAACGGGTATCCAACAGGTGCGACTCTGTGATTTCTGATGACTCAGTATCATTCTTCCTTCCTAAGAGCACCATGGAGTGTTTTTTGAAGGATGGAGGGCTTCCTTTCCACCCTTGTGTGGGTCTACTTTGGTGATCCCATTGAAATCTGTCCATCTCGGCTGGAGTAGCCTCCTCACCCAGATGTGGCCGCTTGGACTCCTCTCCCAGCCTACATCTCAAGTGAGTGATGCCAGGACAGGCAGAGCCAGCTAAGGACTGCCATTCCAGCACTGGCACCCAGGGGAGATAGTCAAGGAAGGAATTCTTTCTGCCCTAACACCCCAGAACTCCCTGCCTCCCGTCTTGTCCCGGTGACTCCTACCGAGTCTGGTGTCTGGTTTCCTATACGTGCTGCCCCTCTCTTTCTCTCTGGCAGGGACTCCCAGATAGGTTCTCCGTGTCCTTCTGCCTCAGTAGCCACTGGTGGAATTGAGAGTGACAATATATTTTCCCCCAAGGTGACATTTTCCCACTTCCCCGATCAGGTGCCACAGTCCTAAACAATAGGATGTACGTAGAAACTGTAAATTTTCTAGTAAAGTTTCTTAAGAAAGTAGCCTGACTCGTGAGTCTTTGTATCCCTGCCTCCTTAAGGAAAAGCTTCTAGGTGAAGACAGATGCCATGGATTCCCCTTAGTCCTGGTCATCTAGGCATGCTTCATCATGAGAAAATGGACAGAGGCAAAAATATTAATTTATGCAACAGATGATCTGATTCCTCTCATCATAAATGTTTCATTTTAGCCCAAGTACTGCTCACTTGGTTTCTTTAAATATCTGGATCCCTTTCTAACTCAGTTTCATTTAAAGTAAGATGTCAGAAGCTTTTTGTTTTAGTGCTGTATAGTGGTTCAAGACTCAGGCTCTGGACACAGCCAGAGATGGACTTGAGCCGTAGGCCTGGTCTTTCTCTGAGACCAATAATACAGCCATTCTGCATTTCACGGTCCTTATTGGGAAAATGTGGGGGTGGGGCAGATGCTTCAGAGGCTCATGGTGGGGAAGAAAAGGGAGAATACTCCTAAAGAGCCTGGCTTATGGAAATGGTAAATAATGTTAGTTCTCATTATAATCAGTACTATTGATCACAAAATGCAGGCTGTCCATTGATCCAACCTGATGAATGGACTGAGAGATTCCATTTAATTTGCACCAATAAGGGCAGTATTAATGATGATTTTCCAGCTTCTAAATGCATTTTCAGAATCCTACTTCTCAAATCAGAAGTAAATAAAAACATTTTCACCCTCTTGCTTTCAAACCTTGTCATTCTTTTTTTTCTCTTCATTTTTTATAATAATTTTTTATTATGTTATGTTAGTCACCATACAGTACATCCCTAGTTTTTGATGTAATGTTCCATGATTCATTACTTGCATATAACACCCAGTGCACCATGCAATACGTGCCCTCCTTAATACCCATTACCGGCCTATCCCAGTCCCCCACCCGCCTCCCCTCTGAAGCCCTCAGTTTGTTTCCCAGAGTCCCTAGTCTCTCATGCTTCATTCCCCCTTCTGTTTAGCCCCCCTTCATTCTTCCCTTCCTTCTCCTACCGATCTTCCTATTTCTTATGTTCCATAAATGAGTGAAACCATATGATAATTGTCCTTCTCTGCTTGACTTATTTCACTTAGCATAACCTCCTCCAGTCCCATCTGTGTTGCTGCAAATGTTGTGTAATTGTTCTTTCTGATGGCTGAGTAATATTCCATCGTATATATGGACCACATCTTCTTAATCCAGTCATCTGTTGAAGGGCATCTCGGCTCCTTCCACAATTTAGCTATTGTGGACAATGCTGCTATGAACATTGGGGTGCATATGGCCCTTCTCTTCACTACATCTGTATCTTTGGGGTATATACCCAGTAGTGCAATTGCTGGATCATAGGGTAGCTCAATTTGTCATTCTGACTGCACCCCAAATACTGTAAACATCTTTATCGATAGAACCCCTGATTAATCTTTTTATAGTTTCTAGGAGAGGTGGGCTTCTTTTTGGTTTTTGTATCGAGATACAAACAGTAAAATGCACTGATTGTAAGGATGCAGTTCACTGAGTTTTGACAGTTGTACAAATTGGTGTGACCACAACCCAAAACGAGAGGAGAGGTAGGTTTTTAGTTCTGTTTTGACTTTTAAATATTATTTTGCCCTCTTCACAGTGATGCCCTTCACAAGGGGAGTTATGAGAAAGCAACACATGTGACCCCCAGCCACCAAGATGAAGAAGACACAAGAGTGAATCTGACAAATGAGTCTCTCTTTTTTTTTTTAAGATTTTATTTATTTATTCGACAGAGATAGACACAGCCAGCGAGAGAGGGAACACAAGCAGGGGAAGTGGGAGAGGAAGAAGCAGGCTCCTAGCGGAGGAGCCTGATGTGGGGCCCGATCCCAGGACTCTGGGATCACACCCTGAGCCGAAGGCAGACGCTTAACGACTGAGCCACCCAGGCGCCCCGACAAATGAGTATCTTGATCCCACTTTCTCCCAGCCTGTTCCACTCCTTCCTTGCTGCTCTGATGTCCCGTCTGCTTGAAGCTTCAGCCTCTCTCTCGGTGCTGCGCTTGCAGTCTAAAAACACACAGGTCTCACATGCCACATGAGTCCTCTCTTGAACCGTGGCTGCTGCAGGTCTGTCGTATCTCTTCGTCTTCCCCAAAGAGAAGGCTTTGCTTCCTCCATCTCCACAGGCTCCCCAGCTCGCTACAGTCTGACTTCTACCCCCATCAGGGCATCTCTCAATAAAAGATGGTTCTTGTGACCACCCCACCTGGAGGGACCCTTGTCCCCCCTGACACTTCCAGAGACCAGCTGCTAGTGAGCTGCTACCCTCTGGTTTGGCTGAGTGTGAGTTCAGAGAACAGAGTGAAGACTGGGGTAACTGGGAACGTATCTTTCCTGGTTAATAGTCTAGATAGGAGGGCACGTATTGCATGGTGCACTGGGTGTTATACGCAACTAATGAATCATCGAACTTTATGTCGGAAACCGGGGATGTAATGTATGGTGACTAACATAATATAAGAAAAAAACATTTAAAAATATATTTATATGCGCAAAATGAGCTTCCCACAGAAAAATGTAAAAAAAAAAAAGTCTAGATAGCTTGAAACGTGAGAGAACACCACTGTTCTGGCATGTTCCACGTGTTCTGAGGAAGGCTGGACTTGTTGTGAATTTTGGGGAGAGCTCTGATCTGAGCTCTTAATATCCACCTGTGGGCAGCTTTATTATATTATGTTGCCTGGGCCAGCCAGACTCGGTAGTGACTCAGGTAGATTTCCCTTCTGTTCCTCCCTGCAGAAAGCGTGGCCTTTGCTGGGAGGTCTGGACGGTCACTGCAGGACCAGCTGGAGAGAGAACGAGACCCTGCTCGATGGCTTCGGGCACACAAACCTCACGGTTGCTGCCAGATGCCTGCGCCTCCCACTTGTCACGGAGGAAGCCTGGATAGAAATATAAAATGGTAAGAGTAAACACATATAATTAGACCCCAAAAATCAGAAAGATAAAATCAGTAAGATTTTATAAAGAAATTAGTGATATGACAAAATAAAAGTTAAGACTGAGAAGATCAAATGGTAGGAAAACTAGAAATGCTTTTTATATTGAGCACCGCGGGATGGGTTAAACACATGGAAGGAGCCTGACTTTTCATTCCCAAGCTCAGCTCTGCAAGAATTCTCATTTCCTTTATTGAATCTAGCTCCACCTAATTTTGGATTCGAGTCTCCCAAACTTCTGGGCTGGTGGGGAAAGTGGTCTCGGTTCTATTTTTTTTTTTTTTTTAAGATTTTATTTGTCAGAGAGAGAGAGAGACAGACAGAGAGATAGAGCAAGAGCGGGGAAGAGAGAGAGAAGCAGGCTCCCCACTGAGCAAGGAGTCCAGTGCGGGGCTTCATCCCAGGACCCCAGGATCATGACCCGAGCCGAAGGCAGACTCTTGACCAGTGAAGCCACTCAGGTGTCCCAGCATTCTCAGTTCTTCTGCACCCACCTTGGCTCCTGGTCATGACAAGACGCCCACACTATCTTCACTGTCATGGCTGGGGGAGAGGGTGGAGGATGGGCTGTAGTAATTATAACTGTCTTTCATAGCCGTGACCGGTGGGCAACCTCTGCCCTGACCTCAGGCCCCCTTCAGGTAGGGGGCTCTCCACTGACCCTGGGCCACCCTGGAATGTGGTCTTTGGTAAAGCTGGAAGCCGTGTCTCCATAGCCTGTCTTTGCGGACACATCATGAGCCCCTTTCCCTCTCAGCTCCAGCCACCTCCTTGGGCCTGTCCCACAGGTACCAGAGACCTCCCACCTCTTCTGTTCTCCTTGGTTCTCTCCAAGATGATCCTTTCAGCTGATGTTTTCCAGACTCACCTGAACCAACCCCTTCACTGGGCTCGGACTTTTAGGAACAAAATCCAGGACAGGAAATATTTTTGCTGGCAGTTTCTGTCTGGTGGTAGACTCCTATGGGGACAAGGAAACAGAGAGCTTACTCTCTGCTTTAAAGGGGGGGAGGATGAGGGTAGAAAGAACAGGAGGGGGAATTTGGGGGAGAAGAAATATAAATTAATCTCTCAAAATAGCACCCAGCTTTGTACATTATGTTCACGTAATGCAAATTACTAAAGTTAATGACATGGGAAAATGATCAAGATTTATAAAGTGTAAAGAACAGGGTCAGAGGAGCATTTGTCCAGGAGAGCATTTCTAAGATGTATAAATATATGCACAGACAAAAGACAGGAAGGAAATCCACTAGTGTTTTTTTAATAATTTTTTTTCAAGATTTTATTTGAGAGAGAAAAAGAGCATAAGTTGGGGGAGGGGCAGAGGGAGAGGGAGAAGCAGACCCTTGGCTGAGCAGGGAGCCTGATGTGGGGGCTTGATCCCAGGACCCAAGATCATGACCTGAGCTGAAAGCAGATGCTTAACCGACTGAGCCACCCAGGGCCCCCATTCGTGTTTTCTATAGGCAGTAAGATAGCACATTCTTCTTTCTCTTTTGACTTATCTTCTTGCTTTTAATTTTTTTTATTTTTTTAAATATTTTTTTATTATATTATGTTAGTCACCATACAATACATCCCTGGTTTTTGATGTAAAGTTCGATGATTCATTAGTTGCGTATAACACCCAGTGCACCATGCAGTACGTGCCCTCCTTAATACCCACCATCAGCCTATCCCATTCCCCCACTCCCCTCCCCTCTGAAGCCCTCAGTTTGTTTCTCAGAGTCCATAGTCTCTCATGCTTCATTCCCCCTTCTGATTACCCCCCCCTTTCTTTATCTCTTTCTTCTTCTACCGATCTTCCTAGTTATCAAAAATAACGATTTCTCAACATGTGCTGCAACATGGACGGCACTGGAGGAGATAATGCTAAGTGAAATAAGTCAAGCAGAGAAAGACAATTATCATATGGTTTCTCTCATCTATGGAACATAAGATCTTCTTGCTTTTTAAAAAACTTTTCCATGGTGAACTTGCTTTAGTTGTGTGAACACAGAATAGATGAGAACAGCTCCATATATATATTAGAGAAAAAGAGAAAGAGCCTTAAGATACCTACTTTCATTTTTTCCCGTGCCCCCACCCCATCTTTTAGGAGAGGATGCAGGAGGCTAGGCTACATGTCCTGCGGGGTGGCAGTCCCCCATGGGTCAAAGTCCTGTGTCCTGAGGACTCCGTGTCTCTGCTGCTGGAGAAAGGGACCCACTGAGTCTCTGGAAGCCACATCAGGCCTGGCTCGCCACCCAGATCTAAAATGCCTGTTTCTCCTTCCTGCCTGCGTTAGGAAGGACTCACGCCCCAGCACAGACTGCAGGCCAGATGGAGTGTGGGCAGGAAGGGGGCCCTGCCTCCCTCAGTGCTGAGGACTCCCAGTGAGTCAGCTGGATTGTAAATACACATGTGGCAGCTGGCATAGAGCTCCGTGCAGGCTTAATATCCACCTGTGGGCAGCTTACTTCCTGGTCGGGGCGATTGCTTGGGGCTGACATCAGGAAGCCCGCCATGCAGCTGCTCCCAGCCTCACCTGGTGACCTCAAAAAGCCATGCCGAGAAGCACCAGCTCCTGCCCTGTAGACACTCTTTTTCAGTTAAAAACAAAGTGGCCTCTGGAAGAGAGTGATGGAAATAACAGGCAAATTGTGTCTGCTATGCCTTGGAGCAGAAGCCACTAATGAGTCTAATCCATCCACCTTCCAGATGCTTGAGCTGTCAGCAACTCCGCCCCAGAGAGACGGAGCCCATGCCATGCCCCTCTTAGGATGCCCATTCATTTACCTACGGCACCATCAAACCCAAGTCCCCAGATTACTTTTCAAATGATGGAGTGTTCCCGAGTGCTCTCTGCAAACCAAACCAGGCTTTGTAAATGTGAGAGATGATCGTGGCTGGCATCGCAGCTCAGAGGGCGCATTCCTAAGTTGTCAGGTTCTCTGGGTCTCAAGCGGGTGGACGTCAGGCTTCTCCGCTGCAGCCAGGCCTCTGACCACCGGCAGCGTGATAAATGGGAAGCTCTGATGAGAAGTCCTTTCTTCCAGAAGCACCAGAACCCGCCTCCCTCTGTCTTGGACTGAAGTGCAAAGAAAGCAGTGGCTCGTTTACTGTCTGTTCCTAGTTTAGCATCTTTGTGATCTCTCCTTATTGATTTCTTTTCACTGGAAACCCTGTTGCCTCTCTCATGAGTCAATTTCAAGTAGATTTCTGTCCGTAAAAGGTGTGCTATGATTGCCCACTATGTATCAGCAGTGGCTTGGAGCCTGGGCGTCCCTATAGCTCTAAAACCATCTCGAGCAACTGCCTGGATTGTCCCCTAACAGTCACTTTGTTGAGAATACAATAAAAGAAATGAAAACCCCACGTTAGGACAGCTGCTGTCCACAAATTCCGTTTTGTTAAAAAGAAAGAAGTGAATTCGCAACTGATTCCTGTCCAACAAGGAATTTAAGAATTATTTCTGGAATGCCTTAGACTAGAACTTTCTGCAAATTCCAAAAGTAGGTTTTGACAATTGTCATGAGTTTCACTTTCCGTGCCACCCTGAGTTCACTCTAGATGACCATGGCTGTTCCATAGTTTGGTTTGTGGTTCCATTGGATGGTTGGGATGTGTCCTTTTGCCCCACAAGCTGTCACCAGGACTCTAGGGTGGGGAGGGGGCAGTTAGAATCTGTGGGAATGAATCGAGAGTCAACAAACCACATTTTCACTATAGTCCCACTACTTTGAGCTACAGTGATCCCCATCCTGGGCAAATTTGTGTCAGATTGCCGGTTCCCACATCTTTCACATAACCCCTCCCTTCCCCTGACCACCGTAAATTTAGCATCTTCTCTTGAGTGTCCTTCAATCTGTACCAGTCAGCCCAACTTGACTGGGCAAGTTCCAAATTACAGGTGTTCAATCTATGCCCATCAAAATTACATGGGCAATTAAAACAATATGTCCAGGCATAGTTTTAAGCCTAGTAGGGCCCTAGTACGATTCTGCTTGTGGCTATACCAGCTCATGTTACAGATCAAGCCATTTTCCCCCCAAAGGCACACCTCCTACAACCAGAGAAAACTTGATGGCACATAGCTCTCTGGGAAGGGCTTGTCCATCATTTGCATGACGCTGATGGACCCACTAGGCCAAAGATAAGGCCATTTTGGAATACAGATGGTGGCTAAACCATCCCTTCCTGGGTGAGAAGTATCAAATAAAGCCCATCATTTAGTCTGATTAAGGCAGTGGGGGAGAGAACACATTGAGACATTCCTGGGCATCAGTGACAAGCTTGTAAGGTCAGGAAAACGAGGAAAATGATGAGAAAGTACTGGAAAGGCTAGGCTGCCGGGGACACTTGCTGTCTGTATACTGGTTACCAAGAGGGAGTAAGGATGCAGAATGCTTATCAAACAACTGGAATGGCAAAAACCATTTCTTGCCCATCCTCTGCTAAGGAGATTTTCTCCACCTATAAAAGATAATTTGAATTAATTTTTCCATTTAGGGTAGGGAAAAGGAGAGGGAGTGAGAAACAATCAGGATATAACCTATTAGAGTCTGCAAATGTTTCATGAAAGTATTTCTATTTTGCATAGGTTATGACCAAAGAAAATATGTATTTGCCCTTAATTTGTCCAGCAGAAAATATATCTGGGGAGAAGTCTTTAAAACTGGCTGAATTTCGTTTCCAGAGAATGATTTTAACAAAGCAGTAAAATCATCGTCACCCTCATAATTTTCCCTTTAGTACCTCAAAGATCGATGCCTAAATGAGCTGACAAACGTGGAAAGCTTTATTACACTCCATATAGCATATCAGTGCAAAAGCTTATCATTATGCCAGAGTCATGCTGCCTTCTCAATGTGCTTCTGTGTCTACTGAGAAACTAACAAGAGGTTTTTTTGTTTTTCAAGAAAATACGCTGGCATTTCCACCGTGCCAGCTTATATTTGAGTGCGGGTGTCCTGAACACAGAGCCTGTTCTTCTGACAGGACTCCAGCCAATCATTCCCAGCCACTGCCCCACAGGTAGAGAAAATCGCAGGGCATGGCCTTCTGTATTTGGGTTTAAGGAACGGCTCACACAGTCCCTTAAAGCAGTTGTTTTCAGCCAGGAACAAATTGCTCCCAGGAGATACCGGGCAATGTCTGGAGACATTTTTTGGTGGTCCCAGCTTGAGGGGGCTGGTGCCCTTGGCATCTAGTGTGTAAGCATCCTGCACTGCATGGGACAG
This sequence comes from Ailuropoda melanoleuca, assembly GCF_002007445.2. NCBI lineage: Eukaryota > Metazoa > Chordata > Mammalia > Carnivora > Ursidae > Ailuropoda > Ailuropoda melanoleuca. Next base: position 119,180,900 of record NC_048223.1, read on the forward strand.
CCCTCCGCAGCAGACAGTGATCTGGCCCAATATGTCACCTGTGCCATGGTGGAGAATTCCTGCCATTAATGACATGAACCTTTCTTCCCAAACAGTCCTGGCCTCCCAGAGCAGCAGGGCAGGGAGATTCAAGCCTGTGGAGGAGATGCTGGTTGGGCTGTGACGGGCACAGAACCATGTTGTGGGGAAACAAGCAGAAGATCAATAAGGACCCTTAGGTGGACAGGTGTGACAAGCCAGCCTGCAGGGAACGAGGAGACAGAGAGAGTACTTAAGAGAGATGTCGACTCTGGAGGAACAAGTCTGAACAGGAGCTTGTTGCTGACAAGAAGGGAGACTGCCCTCTCTTCCAGAAGGGACAGGATTTATCGGCCTGGGAGCATAATCATTAGTATGCGGCACGAAAAGGCAGGTGGTAAGAGGTCAAAAAATCAAAACAGGGGCAGAGAGTTGGTCCTCTCTTTTCATGGAGTGTTTGCTGAATTAGTAGGAAGGAGTAAAGATGATTTCAAAGGACAAAAAAGCCATTCGCAGGTTAGCAAATACTGCATTTTAGGGCTGAAAACATTCCTTCCGGGAGAAGCTACGAAGTTCATCTCAAGGGCAAAGCAGCAGACTTGGGGTAGCTATAGAGACTTCTCCAGGCTGTAGAACTGAGTCTTAAGTAAAAGTCTGACTCACACGCCCATCACCAACCTGCAGAGTGAAGCCTATCAGTCTTTTGGACCTCAATATCCTCATTTATCAAGCAGAGTTTGTTGCACTAATTTGATTCAGGAAACTTGGTGTGAGCATTGACCTTATTCAAGGAGGTCATGAAAGTTGCATAAACAAGCAGGAGCCCATCCCTGCATGAATGAGACTCAAGACTCCATGATCTAGAAGTTTCCAGCTCTTGCAAGTCCTCAGAGAAGAAAAATTCCAGTTATGATTCCATGGTGGAAACAACTGTAGGCAATTTAGCATTCCTCAGGTCAGATCTTTCATCCTTAAGAAAATAGAAATCTGGGACTTACAAAAGGGGGCAAGAAATGGCAATCCAAATCCAACAGTGGTAGAGTGTGAAACAACCAATGTCATGAAAACATTCTTTGAGGTCCAGATAAATCTCGTTTTTTAATATAAGAAACTCACTGAATCAAATGAATGCTAATGAAAGCAAAGATAGTGTAAGTAAAACTGGGGTAGAAGCTTCTAATTGCACAGGGAATACGTGAAAGAATCACTCTAAGAGAAGAGAAAGCAAATAAACAGGCCTGTCTTGCTGCATGAGGGATGTGCTGGGGCTCAGCAGCTGGTCCCGGTGCCTGGAGCCCATCAGTGAAATGTTCTCATAAGTTACCAGAAGGTCTGTGCAAATTGCTACGGTGTCAAGTGATCGGTCTGCAACTGCACTCATCTGTCAAAGGAAAAGGATTTACTTGTAGCTTCGAGGGTGCCCACTGAACTGTAAACACCTGTTACCCCCCAACTTCGCCCAAAGCTTGGAAGCCAAAGTCCGTGAACAGGGAAATGACTGGTAGGAGAGAACCATGAGCGAGGCTGGGAATTCCAGTTTCTGGGGAAATGAAAACAAATCACAGGTGGTCCAGGAGACCTGCGGGCGCTGCACTTTATGGGCCTCCCCACGCTCATCGTCAAGTTGATGTGTTTTCCGTTCCAAAGAGAGACAAATTGAAATAGTAAACTGTGACTGTTGTATAGTTCTCAAGGAAGCCTCACTAGGACTTGTATGCACCTTGCGCTGAAGTATGAATTTCTCATCATAGCACCGAATGGAACACATGGTGCTTGCAAAGCCCCTGTGAGAAATCTTTGCCCTAAAGTTATGCCAGGAAAGAAGGAGCAGGACATGTCCTTTAACTGTCTCAGATGGGGTAATAGAGCTGTCATTTGTGCCATGCTGTTCAGTAGCACCCATACGACCCTCTGTCCCTAAAAAAATGGATGAGGTCAGTTCTGCTGGGACACATGAAAATATTTGCCTATCAGAGGGCTGAAATCTGTGTGAATATCTCTAAAGGTTGTATTCCATTGTTTTTATTGAGAAAAAAAAAGGGACAGCAGAATAATACTTCGGCAATTCTCTAGGTCTCCTGGTGTCATGGAGTTTCCTTCTCTTTGTTTCAAAAGAAAAAAGGGAAGTTCAACCCAGAGAAAGAAGTTTGTCAAGTGTCTGAGACAATAAGTTAAGAGTTCCTTTAGGCTGGGATTTCCAAAGGGTGGGATCAGGGTTTTAACATCCCCGAGTCTCCTCCCCTCTGTTCCCTCTCTGTTTTTGCACATAGAAGACACAGAATGCATTGGGGTTTACTATTTTTTTTTTTAAGTAATAGGAAATGATAGAGGCACAGATGGGAACCTGTAGAGAAAGTAATCATCTCATCCAAATTAGGGTCGTAGGAAAAGGCCATGGGAGAAGATGTGTTGTTATATTTGGAGGTCTGCAAGTCTCTAGAAAGGACCTAAAATAAAAAGATTGAGGAGGAAATTGTCATGATTTTTGAGAGCTATTGATCAGGAAATGATTTATTTCAATTGTCAGCTTTGATATATCCATATATATCTCTTCTCCCAACTGGAGTAACACTAAATGACCTTAAAGATCCTTTATAACTTGGATTTTATGGTTCTTCAAGCCCTGATAATACGAAGTTTACAGTGATGCTTAATGAAGTTGAATACTTTAGAAAATTCATCCTCAAGTAAGTTATATACATATTAAAACAAATACTGAGCTAGCCGACTTAAACCCAACGGTATCAATAATTACATTAAATGCCAGTGGACTAAACAGGCTAAAGAACAGAAATTGTCAAATGGATTAAAAAATAAAAGACTAAATGAAATGTCTTTTATGAGAAACACATTTCAGTTCCTTTTAAAATTTGGAAAAATATATTATGCAAACACGAAGCCCAAGAAAGCTGATGTGGTTGTTAATATTAGATTAAACAGACTTTGAGAAAAAAAGTATTAGCAGATATAAAGGGACATTTTTCTCTGATAAGAGGATCAATTCATCAAGATGAAATGGAACTTTTCAGTGAAGCGAGATGACGGAGTGAACTTTTCGATAAACTCCAAAGCAAAGAGCATCTTTAAACACAAGGCACTAGGATAAATCCATATTCAGTTGCTCAATCTTGAGAGTGAATTTGCCCTGTCTGCTATTCTCCTAGGACCAGACAACATGTTGTCTTGGTAACAAGAAACTGTCTTCCAACAAAAGAATACAAATGAGCTAAAAACTGGTCTTAGCTCACTCCACTCTGAATATGACCCATACGGCAGAGAAGTAAAGAATTCAAATAAATGGATTGCTGCTCACCTCAGAAAGAAGACTTTGGAATTACTCTGCATGAGTGTGTGTTTCCTGAAGTCCTGCTAAACGGAGCAGAAAGTGCTAGAGAGAAAGGATCCCCTCCCTCTGACTAATTGGCAAGACCTTCTGGAGGACTGATAAACACTCTAATCCATAAAAGCAGTGAACGAAGTTTTCGTAGAACAACAGCATCCCAGGGCAGCTTAAGTAGGAAGGCTGCGGGCTGGGGCAGATTCTAGCAGACCCACACAGAAAGGCAGGGCCGGCGAGAGCTGGCTGCTAGAGAACACGGAAGCAGAGGGAGAGATGTAACCCAAGAGCCGAGGAGAAAGAGGAGAAACAAAGTACAAGTGTCAGAAAGCGGAGGGCACTCTAGGAAAGAAGGCGAGTGGTCCAGTTGGGCAGGAGATGGGTGACAAGCCTAGAGCACTTGCAGGAGACCCCCAAGCTTGCATCAGCTCAGGACTGAGGAGAACGGGGACTGCTATCTCCCAGCGGAAAGAACACTGATGCAGACCTACAACCAAACCCCAGGTTTAGCCAGGGATCTTGGTTTCCTGAAGCTATTTTAACAAAAGACCACAAATCAGGTGCCTTAAAACAACATTTCCTCTCTCACAGTTCTGGAGGCGAGAAGTCCCGAAGCAAGATGTCTGTAGGGCTAGCTGTTTCACAGCTTCCTGCTAGCCTCAATCCTTCATGGTCCTTTAGCTGGTAGATCATGACTCCAGTCTCTACCTGTCATGGCTCCGCATCTCAAGAGTGCCTTTCCTTTCTCTAAAAAGACCTCAGTCACTGGATTTAGGGCCACCCTAAGAGTAGAATGATCTCAAGATCCTTAATTACATCTGTAAACACCCTTATTCCAATGAAGGTAACATTTCGAGGTTCCAGGTGAATATGAATTTGGTAGGAGAGCCACGGTTCAACCCACTACACCAGGTACAAGGAACTGATCCAAATTACGTCATACTCTAGACCAGAGCTCCCCAAACTTTAATGTGCCTGTGATCAGCTGAGGATGATGCCCTTTCTGATCGGGTAGTGCTGGGGTGTAGCTGAGCATCTGCCCTTGTATGAGACTCCAAGTGATGCTGCTGCTGGTCTGGACCATCCTGAAGGGTAAAGCCTTAGTGTGTATTTGGAAATGTGTGCAATTAGTTGGCCATGCTTAACCTAACTCCCAATAAAGCTGGTATGGCCATGAATTGTTTGGAAAAATAAACATCAAGTGCTTTTGATTGAAAAGTGAGAAATAGGGGCACCTGCGTGACTCAGTGGTTTAAG
>NC_048223.1:119187099-119386398 GCF_002007445.2 Ailuropoda melanoleuca
CCGTAGAACAACAGCATCCCAGGGCAGCTTAAGTAGGAAGGCTGCGGGCTGGGGCAGATTCTAGCAGACCCACACAGAAAGGCAGGGCCGGCGAGAGCTGGCTGCTAGAGAACACGGAAGCAGAGGGAGAGATGTAACCCAAGAGCCGAGGAGAAAGAGGAGAAACAAAGTACAAGTGTCAGAAAGCGGAGGGCACTCTAGGAAAGAAGGCGAGTGGTCCAGTTGGGCAGGAGATGGGTGACAAGCCTAGAGCACTTGCAGGAGACCCCCAAGCTCGCATCAGCTCAGGACTGAGGAGAACGGGGACTGCTATCTCCCAGCGGAAAGAACACTGATGCAGACCTACAACCAAACCCCAGGTTTAGCCAGGGATCTTGGTTTCCTGCAGCTATTTTAACAAAAGACCACAAATCAGGTGCCTTAAAACAACATTTCCTCTCTCACAGTTCTGGAGGCGAGAAGTCCTGAAGCAAGATGTCTGTAGGGCTAGCTGTTTCACAGCTTCCTGCTAGCCTCAATCCTTCATGGTCCTTTAGCTGGTAGATCATGACTCCAGTCTCCACCTGTCATGGCTTCGCATCTCAAGAGTGCCTTTCCTTTCTCTAAAAAGACCTCAGTCACTGGATTTAGGGCCACCCTAAGAGTAGAATGATCTCAAGATCCTTAATTACATCTGTAAACACCCTTATTCCAATGAAGGTAACATTTCGAGGTTCCAGGTGAATATGAATTTGGTAGGAGAGCCACGGTTCAACCCACTACACCAGGTACAAGGAACTGATCCAAATTACGTCATACTCTAGACCAGAGCTCCCCAAACTTTAATGTGCCTGTGATCAGCTGAGGATGATGCCCTTTCTGATCGGGTAGTGCTGGGGTGTAGCTGAGCATCTGCCCTTGTATGAGACTCCAAGTGATGCTGCTGCTGGTCTGGACCATCCTGAAGGGTAAAGCCTTAGTGTGTATTTGGAAATGTGTGCAATTAGTTGGCCATGCTTAACCTAACTCCCAATAAAGCTGGTATGGCCATGAATTGTTTGGAAAAATAAACATCAAGTGCTTTTGATTGAAAAGTGAGAAATAGGGGCACCTGCGTGACTCAGTGGTTTAAGCGTCTGCCTTTGGCTCAGATCGTGATCCCAGGATCCTGGGATCAAGCCCTGCATCAGGCTCCCTGCTCAGTGGGGAGTCTGTTTATCCGTTTCCCTCTGTCCTCCCCCCACCCCCGTTCCTGCTTTCTTTCTCTCACTCTCTTGCATGCTCACTTTCTCTCTAAAATAAAATCTTTTTTAAAAAAAGTAAGAAACAGAAATCTGGGTGTGAACAAACTGAACAGCATCATGTTGGGGAAAGGCTATGTGATTTATGTTGTACCCCCTCAATCTTCGTGGAAATTACTAGACCAGCCCAGTGCATCATGCTAGTGAGGCTTTTATGGGAACCTTGAAGGCACAGAGCTTTGAGTCCAGGTGGGTTTGGGAAGGGACAAGTGCTGATGGGACAAAAGTCCCTGAGAATTCACAAAAATTGGGAGAGGGGTGGTATCAAGGCTCCTAGGAGTTGTGAAAATGAGGATTTAAAAGAAGTAAACAAAATATTTGAGAAGTAGGAAGATCCCATCTGGTATGTGGTGATGACTACTAAGGTCCCATAGAACCGGCCACCTGTGGGACAGGATTTAGGAAACTCTACCCCTAGCTTTGTCATGGTATCGTCGTTATCCATAGGTCTGAAAAGGGGAAGCCTGGAAAAAAAAAAAAGAATTTGAAAATTGCCAGCTGAAAGCCGTGGAGGACAGGATGGTTTGGGTCTCGATACTTTGAAACCAGTGTCCTATCTCAGTAATCAGAAGGGACTTGCAACCACCTGGCTCACTTTTAAACTTGGTTCACTAAGACGAATCTTGCAAAATAAAGTCCTCTTCTTAAACACTTTTCAGAGAAGGCTGTGGGGTGGAAAATTGAGAGCTGGTGATTAGGAAGTGACACCAGAGAATGCCTACTTTCATTCTGATACCAGTTGCCCCTGAACACCGTGATCCCGGAAAACAGCAGTGGCTAAGAAATCCATACCCCTCCTTTCCAGTTCTGGAACTGGCTTACTGTGCAGAAACTTCCCTCTCCATAGGGCTTAGACCTGAGTCGTGACTGACCCTCTTGTTGAAGAACCTCCATAACTGCCCCTCCTGAGGAATGGGCTGATCTCTGATCCACTGCCCCACACCTGCTTCTTTCTAGACTTGCTTACTCCTCCCCAGAAAAGGAAAACCCTTTCCTGGCTAACCTCTGAGATGCTCGTAGATCTCCCGGTCATAGGTCTTACTACTGCAATAGCTCCCTTCTGCACCAGCACCCCTGCCCTTCGCAATCATCTTTTTGAATAAAGTCTCTCCTTGCCTAAGTCTGGATTTTTCTATTTGACAATGAGAAAAATAAAGAGAAACTTGAGTCTGGGCCACTGTTTGCCTGTGAGTCTAAGCTGTGAAGTCAGCACAGACTTTCTCTCCCAGGTTCCTGAAATGGTTCTTTGGTCCCACTCCATGAGCCTTCATAGGGTTGGGGCGGCAGAGTCGAGAGAGAATCAGGCTGGAAGACAGGACCCCTGGTCTCTAGTCCCACATCAGCCACTTACAACAGGAGCCATGTAGCTCTTAGACCTCAGCACAAGTAATGCCTTAAAGAAACTCTTGAGTCTTTTATTTCAGTTCTTTTTTCTTTTTTTAAGATTTGATTTTATTTATTTTAAAGAGAAAGAGAGTGCGGGAGGAGGGGCAGAGGGAGAGGGACAAGAAGACTCCCCGCTGAGCGCAGATCCTGACTCAGGGCTCGATCCCAGGACCCTGAGACCATGACCTGCACCAAAATCAAGAGTCAGCAGCTTAACCAACTGAGCCACCAGGGACCCCTTTTATTTCGGTTCTAGTGGCTGCAACTCTGTGATTGATTAGACTTCTAGCCATTAACATCTTGATCTTCTAACATCTTCTAATAGCGTTTTTTGGTCCCAATCTTTCAACTAGGTTCATATCAATAACTGCTGCTTTTCACTGTTCTGTGTCCGGTAGTGCACATGTGCTTATGTGTGCCCTGTGTGTGGATGTGAGGCTCCTAGGAGGCCGGCAGTGTCTAGGATGTTCTGGACAACTCATTTGATTTTCTTTCTTCCTGTCACTGGCCTCTGCTAAACTGATTTGCTCTTCTTTGGCACCTTCCCCTGATGGTGGTCGGTAGTATTTGCTTATGTGGGTGTGAAAGTATATGCTACTGGTGCGGGTCGGTAGTGAACTTATCTATGATTTTCCCAGTGCATGGACAGAAACCCTCTGCTTGGTCCCTGCAATGTTCACTTAGTATTGACACATTTCAGTAAAAGATCACAGCAAAAACCCCAGAGACAAAATGACTGTATCAACTAGGTTTTTTTTTTTTAATGTAGGCTTTCAAATTTTATTTCATTATTTATTTTTTAACAAAGGAAACTTCTGTCAAACAGAATTACATGTCAAGATCCATCTGAATCACAGAACACAAAGCAATGGAGCTTCTTTGCAGCAACACGGTTGTACCGGGCTGGAAATCTGCCCTGGTCTTCCCTCTGATGCCCTCTAGGGTTCCTGAGGGCCAGCGAACAGTGTGAAAATCACACATCTAGGCCAGTCACTCATCGCACCCCCCCCCATCAAACAGTCCTCAAATTACTCATATGTATTTTTTTTAGCTCGTTATTTTATTTTTTCGAAGTTTTCATTTTAATTCTAGTTAGTTTACATACAGTGTTAGTTTCAGGTTAGTGTCAGGTTGGCCAGTCATTCATTTCATTGGCAGAGAGGGTGAGGCTTAAAGTAAGTGTCTTGCTCATGACCACCTAGCTGGTTAAAACAGAACTGAGGTCCTGGGCCTTACATCTTCCTCACATGGGCCACCCCCCCTCCCTCCAAGAGGCCACCACTTTACCTTCCTCACATGGTCCCCAGACCCACTCTGGAAAGCCACTGTGTGTTCTAGGTATGTCTTCCTTCTGTGGGGCCCCAACCCCACTGGCTTTTGGACTGAATTATTCTGGAAGAAAGATATGAAGATGGGGAGGGAAGGAAGAAGGTCAATCATTTTTCAAATGGTGCTGTAACACTAAATATTCAGCTCAGCTCTCCATGGCCCTCAAACATTAAAAAAAATGCAACTTACAGAAATACGGTAGTGATATTTGCTATTTACTGATTGGCAATACACATTCTTTATTTTAGGATTGGACTTCAGTCAGTTTTAAAATTGGATTTTTGCTTCAAAGGAAACCAATCCTATTTCAAAATGCTCAGGATCCCTCTGAAAAATACCAGAACATAGATATATAAGAATTTGAATAAAAACTAAGCTCCAAATTACATCATTAGTAATATACCCCTGCAGGCGAGCATTACTTGGTGGAAAGACATATATCACTGCCAGGAGGCTATGAAGTGAAGAAGAGGCAAAGATTTTGCAGCCTGGTGGATTAAAGAAATCTATCAGGCTGATTTAGTACTGTGCCCAAGAGAGACTAGAAGTCCTAAATATTTAAGCTTATTGTATTTGGCTTGAATGTGCCAGTTTTATAAGATGGTCACATACAAGATTCACTTTGGCTCCCAAACCCCGGGTTGCAGAAGCCCCAGATTCTCCAGGAGCTTCCTGACATTTCCCATGTCCTGTGTAGGTGGGTTAGGACCATGTGACTAGTTTTGACCAATGGGCTCTAGGAGGAAATGACAAGTGTCACTTCCAATCTAAGGCATCGAAGAGCTGGGATAAGTTTCCATGGCCTCCTCTCTTCCTTGGGCAGTCCGGAAGTTCTACAGGGGGATGGAAGCATCACAAGATGAAGGCCACAGAGGAATAGTGCCACTTTCATTACGTGATGTCAAACTATCAACATGACTTATCTGTTGACAATGACCTTGATCGCCTGACTGAGGAAATGTTTATCAGGCTCCTCCACTGTGAGGTTACTCTCCTCCCTTTCCACACCCTAGGATGAATTACATTTCCTGAAGCTCGAGTAACTACATAAATTATCCAAAATTCTTCTACATGGGAGATGTGTCTATTCCCTCCCATTTGTTTATTTATTCCAGCTTTTCTATCAGTCTGGACTCATGGATATTTATTTTATGCTTTGCGTTACAATCTAATATTCCTTTATTCTGTTGCTCCAATTGTTCTGCCCTGGTCATTGAAAACTCTTTTGTTGGTTCCTGTGTCCCTTTGACATCATCGTGTTTTTTGTTTTATGTTTTCTAGCCCTTCCTTACATTTTGGCATTACACGATGTTCCAGGCTCATCTTGTATATTCGCCTCAGCGCTAGAATCAGCGTTTCTTCAAGGAGCCCTCGTTCCTTCGATTAGAGAATGGTATTAGAAACCAAGGTCTGGGAGCTAGGTGTGCTTTTTGCTACTGGGGTTCAATTGCTTCTAAGCTCTCTTAACTGACAGAGCAAGGAAATAAGCATGTTTATGTAACACATGCATGTACGCTTACCTATAAACACTTCTAATCATAATGCTTCTGTAGTTTTAATTTTGGTTTTTTAAAAATAGCTTACTAATTTTCAAATTTTCATGGTTTTCGATAATATCTCCATTTAAGAATATGAAATTCCGGGGCGCCTGGGTGGCACAGCGGTTAAGCGTCTGCCTTCACGCCCAGGGCGTGATCCCGGCATTGTGGGATCGAGCCCCACATCAGGCTCCTCCACTGTGAGCCTGCTTCTTCCTCTCCCACTACCCCTGCTTGTGTTCCCTCTCTCGCTGGCTGTCTCTATCTCTATTGAATAAATAAATAAAATCTTAAAAAAAAAAAGAATATGAAATTCCCTGAGCATAGCATTTGCTTCATCTTACAAATTTTATATGCATTTTAAATTATTATACAATTCAAAATATTTTGTAATTTTATTGGGATTTCTTCTTTAATCTCTAGGTTATTTAGAAGGGTATTTTTAAACTCTCAAACATGACAATTTCATAGTTATCTATTTGATTATTGATTTGTAGATTTATATCTTAATTGTCCTATGATCAGAGAACATAGTATATGATTGTAATTATTTGAGATTGGTGGATACTTGATTAATAGTTTAGCTTAATAGCAATTTTTAGAAATGTTTTGTGTGTGCTTGAAAGAATATGCATTCTGCTGTTCTTCCATGCGATTTCTATATGTGTACATTCATCCTTCCAAATCTTTACTGAATTTTTGTCTGCTTGTTCTATCGGTAACCAAAAGAGGTATACTAATTTCTCCCCTGCAAGTGTGGATTTGTCTTTTGCTTGAGGCCCTGTCAAATTTTGCTTTATATTTTATGAGTTTATCCTACTAGGTACATGCAAATTATTAAAGTTAGATCTTCCTGATGACTTGAATAAGAACATTATGAAATGTCTCCCTTTATCATTTGTGATGCTTTTTGCTTTCAAGTATGCCTTATCTGATATGATAAGGCTACAGCTTTCTTTCTGTAGTGTTTGAATGGTACATCTTTTACTTTCATCCTTCTTGGAAACTAATAATTTCTGCATGTCCCTCATCATTAGGCTTTTCTTCTTTTCTTGTCTGACAGTCTCCTCTTTTAATCAAGTCATTTAGTCCCCTTCTATTTAATATTACTTACAAATATATTTGGGTTTAAGTCTACCATCTTATTCGGTGTGATTTGTCCCATCTGTTTCATGTTCTCTTTTCTTCCTTTCGGATTGATTAAGAATTTTTTATTGTTCCATTTTCCTCTCTGTTAGCTTGCAAATTATATACTTTTAAACAATTCTGTTAATGGATACCATAGAGAAGCAGCCTTGAAACAACAGACGATGGGCAAAATCCAGCTCATTGCCTGTTTTTCTATAGCCTGTGAGTAAGAAGAATAACATTACATGACATGTGAAAATTAAATGAAATTTGCATTTATTGTATATAAATAAAATTTTATTGGAGCACTCACTCATTTATGTATTTTCTATGCCTGCTTTCCTGCCACATGGTAGAATTGAGTACTTGTGAGAGAGACTATGTGTGGGGCTCTCACAGTTTCTTTCACAATGTCTATAAAATATTTACCATCTGGCTGCTTATAGAAAAACTTGGTCAAACTGTGCCCTAGAGATTTCAACATACACCTTTAACTTAAAGTCTTTTACTGCTTAGTCTTTTATGTCATTGTTGCCATATATTTTAATTTCATTTCAAATCCATTAAGATATTATCTTGCTTTATACATTTAATGTTTATTTAAACTTGCCTACATATTTACCTCTTCCTTTGTACTTATTTCCTTTATGCTTCTTTGACCTTCCATTGGCAATCAGTGTCCTTTTTGGTGGAGGTCTGCGGACAGATTCTTTCAGGTTTTGCTTGTCTAAAAATGTCTTTATGGGGTGCCTGGGTGGATCAGTCCATTAAGTGTCTGCCTTCAGCTCAGGTAATAATCTCAGGTCCTGGAATCGAGCCCCACATGGGGTTCTCTGCTCAGCAGGGAGTCTGCTTCTCCTTCTCCCTGCTCTCTCTGTCTCTCAAATAAATAAATAAATAAATAAATAAATAAATAAATAAATAAAATATTTAAAGAATGTCTTTTTATTACTTTTACTCTTGAAATATATTTGCCCTCCGTATAGAATTCTAAGATGAAATTCATTTTTTTTCAGTGCACAAATATATAATTCTTGGGTACTCCAGTGTCATATGCAAAATTCTAAGGTGGCCCTCAAGATTCCGCCAGCTGGTGTACACACACCTTCTTTTAGTTAGTCAATCAAAGATTAGATATCTGTGAAAGTATTTTTGCAAATGTAATTAAGATCTCCGGATCAGTTGACCTTAAATAGGGGGATTATCCTCAATGGACTTGGCATACTCAAGTGAGCCTTAAAAGGGTTGGGCCTTGGGGGCCTCAGTGGCTCAGTCAGTTGAGTGTCTGCCTTCAGCTCAGGTCATGATCCCAGGGTCCCGGGATCTAGCCCTGTGTTAGGCTCCCTGCTCAGCGGGGAGTCTCCTTCACCTTCTGCCCCTCCCCCAACTCGTGTTCCCTCTTGTTCTCTCATGTTCTCTCTCAAATAAATAAACAAAATCTTAAAAAAAAAAAGTTGGGGCTCTTCCTGAAAAAAGAAGTTCAAGTGTGAGAAGGATATGATGTGAGAAAGATTCTTTGTTGCTGGATTTGGAGATGGAGGGGGCCACATAGCAATGAACATGGGTGCCCTGGAGGGTATCAGAATGGCTCCTGGCTGACAGTCAGCAAAAACCAGGGGTCTTAGTTCTACAGCCACAAAGAATTCAATGCTGCTAATGATGAGAATGAACTTGGAAGTGGATTCTTCCCCAGAGCCTCCAGATGAGAAGGCTGGCCAACACCTTGATTTCAGGGTTGTAATGAGCAGAGTGTCCAGCTAGGCCATGCCTGGACTTCTAACCGGTGGAAACTGGGAAATAATAAGTGGGTGTTGTTTTAGGCACTAAGTTGGTAGCAAATTGTCACACAGCAACAGAAAACTAATACATCTGGCTTCTGTTATTTTGACATCTATATTCTGAAGATATTCTTTTGGAGAGTAACTCCTTTCCCCCTTCCCCTCTGTTTGATTTATTCTCTTTATTTCTCCTGGAAATTTTACTATGATGTGTTTGGGTGCTATTTTCCTTGTATTTATCCTACTTGGGATTCACAGATTGTTAAATCTGCATATTGATTTTTTCTTCAGTTTTAGAAGATTCTTAGCTATTGCTTCTTCAAATATTGCTTCTGCTCCACCTTCTCTCTCCTCTATATCTGGGATGTCAAATTCCATGTATGGCAGAATTTCTTACTGTATATTTCTTGATTCTAATCTTTATTTTCCATCCCTTTTTCTCTCTGTGCTCCCAGATTGATATTTTCTCCTGATCTATAGTCAGTGTCCTATTATCTCTTCATCTGGGTTTAGTCTGCCGGAAATTCACTGAGTCCTTAATTTTATTATATTTTTCAGGCTCAGAATTTCCATTTTTTATAGTTGACAGTTCTCCACTAAAATTCAACCTTAGTCTTTATCTATGTGAATATAACAGTTATAGTGATTAAGTCTGTGCCTTCCTAGGCTGGTTTCTATTGTTGATTTTTATTTGTTGTTCAGGATGTCTTATCTTGTCAGGTGTCTGGTTATTTTTAGTTGTATACCAGACATTGTATTTACAGAATTGTTTGTAGAAATAATTTGAGGACCAGGATGATGATATCTACTTCAGAGAGTATTTACATCTATTTTTCATTATTGTTATGGTTGTTGCAGTTGTTATATGTCTGAGGGTCTCACCACTTCAAAATAATCTTAATTCAATTTAATGGATTGAGATGATTTAAAAGGGAGATGTCCTATGAGTGCCTACTTCCGGTTTATTTTACTCCTAAAGTGTAGCTTTTTGGTTCCCAATGCAAATACTGTGAGACTGTCAGAGAGCTGCTAAGGTTCTCAGCATCTCAGTGATCCCCTCAAGGACTGGCAGATGACCACAGGAGGAAAAGCTCCCCCAAACACTGAACTTATTTTCCTGAGCCCCTTTTTACCCCAGGATCTTGACTTTACCATCTTGTCAGGTCTCAGTGCCTTCAAGTTAATTTATTTATTTTATTTATTTTTTAAGATTTTATTTATTCAGTTGAGAGAGAGAGAGCATGCACAAGTTGGGGAGGTGCAGAGGGAGAGGAAGAAGCAGACTCCCCGCTGAGCAGGGATCCTGACTCAGGGCTTGATCCCAGGACCCAGAGATCATGATCTGAGCTGAAGGCAGATGCTTAATCAGCTAAGCCACCCAGGCACCCCTGCCCTCAAGTAGATTTAAAAAATATTTTGTCCAACTTTTTAAATTGTTCTCAGCAAGAGAGTTGGTCTTATTTACTTTGGCTTTTATTTTTATTTATTTTTTTTTAAAGATTTTTATTTGTTTATTTGACAGAGATAGAGACAGCCAGCGAGAGAGGGAACACAAGCAGGGGGAGTGGGAGAGGAAGAAGCAGGCTCATAGCAGAGGAGCCTGACGTGGGGCTCGATCCCATAACGCCGGGATCACGCCCTGAGCTGAAGGCAGACGCTTAACCGCTGTGCCACCCAGGCGCCCCTACTTTGGCTTTTATTACTGGAAGCAGAAGTTTGGTGCTTCTCTTTTGATTTCTGTGTATGAGATATTGTATGAGCAGGTAAAATCCCCTATTATTCTTCCTTTAAGCTTTTTAATCAGTTAAATTGAAGACAAACCAAAAATTTCAAGGGAAGCATTTAAGCTTTTGTCATCTTTTAACTGTTTCATCTGTACAAACCAAGGATTTGCAAACCAAAGCAGAATATAAATAGTTGGATGATGAAATTCCTATAGGATGACACAAATCCTCATTTCAGATATTTTTATTAATCAAAGGGTCTTTTAATTCTCATTGACAGCCTTTGTAATAAATAACGTTATAAGTTTGAATACATGAAATAGTATATACCAATACGACTCCAATTTGGTTTTTGAGTTTCATGAGATTAATTTTGAAGGTAGAATTTCCATGCTCAGAAGTTTGAAAACAATAAACAAATATAACCAACTAACTTGAGCCAAACAAACAAACTGATTTTGGTTCTATGTGTTAGCACACCAAATAACCCTCAAATACTACATTGGGAGCCTTCCTGGGCCTTCCTCCAAAGTAGAGATGGATGAGCATGTCAAAATGATTCTTGAAACTATCTTGAAGAAGATAATTTGGGGTAGATTTGGCAATCCTTAAAACAGAGGTTTTCAGCTGGTAACTTGTGAGTCAGATATATTTTGCCTTTACATTGTATTTTTGTCTTCTGCATTTGCTGCCAGCATTTTTAAACTGGAAGATTTTATATAGAACAAAATCCATATTTCTGACTTCTCTTAGACAATTGGAAGAAATGCACTGGTACTTCTCACATGACAATATTGGGTTGGAGCTTAATAGATGTCACCTGTATTCGTTTCCTAGGGCGGCCATAATGCAGTTCCACAAACTGGCTGGCTGAAACAACAGAAATTTATTGTCTCTGTTCTTAGAGGCTGGAAGTCTGAGATCAAGATATCAGCAGGATTGGTTCTGTCTGTTGGCTGGAGGGGGAATCTGTACCAGCCTTTCTTAATTTCTGGTGGTTTGCTAGAAATCTTTGGCGTTCCTTAGCTTGTAGACCCATCACCCTGATCTCTGCCTCCATCTTCCCATGACATCCTACCGGTGTGCATATCTGTGTCCAAATGTCCTCTTTTTATAAAGACACCTTATATTGGATTAGGGGCCCACCTTACCCTAGTATGACCTCATCTTAACTGATTATATCTGCAACAACTCTGTTTCCAATTAGATCACATTCTCAGGTACTGAGGGTTAGGACTGCAACATATGAATTTGGGGTGACACAGTTCAACCCCTGACACCCTCCCTGGAGGCGCCATGCATTCCTGTGTTCCCCGCACTTGCCATCTGATCAAGTATTCATTTTTGTTCCTCTCCTGGCCCATTAAGGCATTTAAATTTGTGAAACTAGTCCTAAATCCCACAGGTTTGGGAGGCTGTGCACTTGGCAGGTGGACTTAAATCTTATGGAATCATAGGATCATGGGACGTCAGAAGTGAAAGGAAGCCTAGAGTTTAACTAACCCCTTGCCCTATTGCAGCGGGTAAATCCAAGAAATGCTCCAACTGGCCTATTTGAAAATACTTTCCACAAAGGTTCTGGAACTTCTTACTGTTTGCCTAAGATTTTTAAAAACTCCATCACGTTGAATTTATTTGAAGAGGGAGACAAATCTTATCTGAAGCTCCCCTTTCAGATCCATTACATAGGAAATAAATCCCTTTCCTCTAAACTTTTCCCAGGAACTGGTGCTATGGGAATTGGTTCATCCTGCAGGGTCTAAGTAGTATTTTTTGTTTGTTTGTTTATTAGAGTATTTGCAATGGACTTATTCTTTAGAAAATAAAGAGGCTTTCCAACTAAATAGGGCCACTGTGTACAAATTAGCTCAGGAAAGGATGCTTCTCAATGGTTCAGCTGTTTCATAGGCCACTTAACATACAGCATGGGTAAACATGAATTCCCACCTACAGAGGGTTTTTCTAAATTTATAGCTTCTAAACAGCTATTAATTTTGCTACCAGATGGGTCACAAGAGGCAAGCCGATAAATCTTTCATCTGCAATGGATCATGTTTTCCCATATGCATGCTTATTTTCAGAATCTATGTGTGTTTCAGCCAGGGCACAGCTGATCTCCCACAAAAACCATGCTGGTGAACAAGAAGGAATCCATAATACGCGGTGCCCACCTGCTCTTGATAAATTCAGACTCTGTGCATTTTCAAAGGGGAAGCTGAGGAAATCCTGGTTCTGCATATCATCCCATAGAGCAGATTATTATCAAAGTTGATATGCATTATATAGCTTGACTTTCAGTGCATCAGTCAACAGTGATCAGCCCTTAAAGGCCATTGTTAACTCCCTTTTCTCCCCCTAAGAAGCTTGCAGTTCATTTTTTCCCCCAGAATTACAATGGAATGGAAACATTTTTTCATTACCAGCTCATAATGTCCTAAATCAGCCCTTATACTGCCATTTTAGATCTGTTACAGAGTAAATATTAAATCACTTAATTTTCTGCCTAACATAGTCGTCACTGACTATAATTTGCCTGACATAAACTGAATGTAATTTCAAGTATATGTACAATCAATATAACAAGAAATAGATGATATTTGCCAAAGACGGCAGAATTCATACAAATATTAATGTGCTGGTCCCTCCAGGTGTTTTGACATTTCTTGTTAGGAAACTCTCCTTTTCTATGAAGACTGGAAAAAAAAGGCTTAAAATTCAAATAACGTATGCCAATATAGTTTATAGCTTGCCAAGTGCTTTCATGACCTCTGTCTCATGTGTTCTGAAATGAGTAGTAACTCTAAGAAATAGTTAAGGCAATTTCTGTTTTCTGAAAGACACTGACGCTTGAGAAAGCTAATGGCTCGTCCAAAGGACACAATCTAAGAGTGGAGCAGGGCTCAGACTCAGGTTCTCTGCCCCTCGAGGACAATGTTCTTTCTTCTATACTATGTTGCTTCTCAAAATATTGCACTTCAGTATTTCTTTACCCATTAGTTTTAAGAAGCCCCACTCCAGGGCACTCGAGAACACCAGCACACACTGTCATTTGCGGCCACTGTTCTAATGTCCTGAGGCCACCAGTCGTGTGTTGGGATTTACTTGATGGTAACTGCGTCATGCAAATGGATGCCTGGAAAATTATCTCCAAGTGTCACTGGCCACCACTTGTGTGCACTGCCCATGGTCAAAGGGACAAAGAGACTTTAGTGTTGAATTCAAAGGGAGGAAGAAGCTGCCCTCTCTTTATCAGGAGCTCAGAATGCCTGCAAGTGATTTCCATCATCTCTACACCTGTTCTCGGCAGCTTCTTCAAAGGGACAGGTAAAATTCTTACAAGACCATCTTTAAATAAACTAGACTTGTGTTGGCTTCCTTGCATTTGCATAGAAATTAAAGGAAGACAGTATTTTTGTTACAAAAATAACTTCTTAATAACAGCATGATGTGAACTAATTGCTTGCATGGCCTTGCATGGGGCAGGAATTATTAACACTGACTGTGCACCTTGGCTTTGGGCTTGGGCCTACTCGGCTGGGGCTCAGCCCCCAGGGGAACCCCCAGAGTTTTCACCTTTCCAAAGAAATGAACTCTATGTCCCCTTTGCATTAAATATGACAACAGTTTAGGCCCTTCCCCCAATAAAATGGTAAGATTTGCATTTAGCAATAATGATGATGTTGATGATGGCCATATTTATTGAACACTCCTGTGTCAAGCATTGGGCTAACTGCTTACCATACAATAGGACACAGACTCCGAAGCTAAACTACCTGAGTTTTAATCCTTCCTCCTGCAGTGACTGGATATGTAACTGTGGTTGAGTTACATCTCCTTGTTGTGCCTCAGTTTATGCATCTGTAAAATGGGAACAATATACCCCTTGTTACTTTCTGTTGTTGTGGGAGTAAAACGAGTTGTCATACGTCAAGAGCTGAGAACAGTGAAGGCACATGGTCGGAACAGAATGAATGGTACTTGTTGTTGCCATTGTAACGATGATAGAAATAATGCTGGCCCCCCAACCACATGAGTGTTGAGAAACATATTTACCCTGACTTCACTCCTTTTTCCCAACTTCAGAAAACTGAAGGCTTGGACAAAATTTCCATGAGTTGGTCAAGGTCTAACAGCAAGTAAATGGCTGAGCCAAGAGAAGAACTGGTTTATTTGCCCAGGACTATCACCATAAGTAGTCCAGTCCGCTGGTCCCCCAGCCAAACTGGTCAAACAGCCTGCAGTCAAGGACCTGAAGGGGAGGGAAGTCAGTGAGCTTGGAGGTGTCGCAGAATGAACATTGGATTTGGAATTCGGTCTTGTCCTGACCCCACCTCTCATTAACTCAAGTCAGTTAACTTCTCTGAGTTTCACTTTCTGTAAAAATGACCCTGATCTAACCCAGTCTATAGGATTGTTCAGAGAAGGGAAGAGATACCATATCTGAGAGCGTTTTGTAAATTCGAATGTCATGTAAGAAATCATTCATTAATTTTTAAGATCTTACAGAATGATTTTTATTTTTTTACTTATGTATTTAGTACTGTTTTGGATTAAACTGACTAAACCACCTGGTTATTTCTTGCCCTATAGATGGAAACCAGTGGTTTCTTTAACCTACTAGCCTGCAAATCAGGCTGAAACAAAGGTTGGAAAATGTCCCAACCCCTAAAGACAGGGACCCTGTTCGCTCTCCCCCAGAAAATGAAATGTATAGTTTTTTAAACCCATTAATTGAATGATGTATCCATTCACTTACTGTATTTCCTTCTGTGTACCAGGCATTATGCTGGTAATAGCATGAATAATGCATAAGCTTTGCCCTCAGGAGGCTAATCAACTTCATAAACAGATCATTATAACCCACTGTGTTAAGTGGAGTACTATATAATTGTGCTAAGGAAACCTTTATCTAGAAGGGAGTGTACAGAAGACTTCCTGGAAGAAATGACATCTAAGCTAAGTCTTAAAAAAATAGTTATTGGTAGCTAAGTCTATGGCTTACACTTGCTTGATGGCCCGAAATTAGGGTTAACTCAGTCCAGAAATGACTGAAGAAAATCAATGTCTCAGCCAAAAATGTCCTTCGACAACCTGCTGACTGCATGGGGCTTTTCTGTTGCCAGTGTCTTAGGGCAGATGTTTGCAAACCTAGCTTATTTAACATGTGAGGTTCCTCCAGTGGACCATGCTTGCCTTTTCCTCTTAGAATGACCACAAATAAGTACTCACCTTTATGTCCATGCTAAGGCCAAAGATAAGAGTGAATTCAAATGAAAGTCTTGTAGGCGCTAAAACAAAATGAAGGGAATGAGATAAAATCAGACCAGAATTCATGGGCGTGAATTTCTACCTGTGAAGAAATAATCTCATTATCACTTGAAAAGATTTTGGCCTTGGAGCACCTGTGGGTATTGCTCCATAAATGTCGTCTCACCTGCAGTAAAAACAGTCGTGCTTGCACCAGCTTGAGAGTTTACCAACTCCCCTAAAGGCAAAGGGTTTGGACTATTAATTAGGGTAGAGGGAGAGGAAGGACAGGCTCAGAGGAGCCAGGGGGATGTCATAGTCACACGGCTGTACTCCGCAGTTGGGTCAAGCAGAGCCATTTCTGATTCCCATTTGCTTGCTTAGAACTGGTTAGAAAAGTAGGTTGAACTTTGGACATCACAGGCTGACAGCTGTTTGTTTATGTGACTAAGAAATGAAATGTGTCCCCTAAGGACCAAAGGTGATGGGGGGGGCAGGAGGGTGGTGGGGAGGGGACTACTTTGGACTCAGATCTTATCATGATCATGTGGATCCTTGACACCAGACTGCATATATGAATTTATTCTCTGAATTTTTCCCCATGGTTACGTTGTAGTGAGTGGTGTGTGGACAAACACTGTAATCACTAAAATTAGTGACAATACATGCTTTGAGTTAGGACAAGTGCGCTCTGATGTTGGCCTTAGAAATTTAGATGCGCCATCTAGTGGAAAGAGTGGAGATTTCCCCATGATCAAAGTGGTCCTTGGCACTGGGGTTATTTCACGCAGATGGCTTCCTGAATACTTCCTCTCCCAGAGAATCAATTCCCCTTTCCAGGAGGTATGTATTTGAAGTTGTTTTGAAATCCATGGGTCCCTGTAAAGCTCGTCCCCTTCTAGAAATCAGTTGGTCCCAGCCATCACTTCCTGTCTGCTGAAGCTGATTTAATTAAACTGGGTCTCAAGGGAAGGGCCAGACTTTACCAATTAGAAGACAGAGTAGAACAGGGCAAAAGGGCAGGTGTGGGCAAGGGCCAGAGAGAGTGAAGGAGCCGCCCCCACCACGCCTGGGGACATAGAGTACTCCTCTGGGGCTGCAATTGCTGTCACGTCTACAGGGTCTGAGGTCTGGCAGTGAGCGAGGAGCCAACAGCAGGTGTCAACAGTGATGCTGTGGGAACAGAGCTGAGTTGCAGAGAGACAGCTTGGTGTCATGCAAGGAGAGGCCAAGGGCAGGACGCCTGTGTGCCCCGTGCGACAGTGGTCCAGCCGGGAGTGGATGAGGGCCTGAATGACAGACATGCAATAGGAAGGGGTGGGGAATGCAGTGAGGAATTTTTGAATGGATGGAATCTTCAGAATGAGAGAACCACTGAGTTATGGAACATGGCTCCCAGGGGCGGAGCTAAGAACAGGGATGTAACCGCTGTGTCCTGTGCCTTGCACACGGCAGCAGCCCTAATCTGTTGGCAGGTAGGAAGTAACAGATTGGGAGGCCCTGCCTGATTACCTCTATTTTCTTAATGAGAAGGAGGGGAGTAGGGGGAATGGAGTGCAGTCAGGAGCTTGGGGATAGCTTGGAAGGGGGAGCTGAGAAGTGAAAGCCTGGCCAAAGACCAAAGGTCTTGCTTGGGATCAACACTACCCAGTGAAGTGGGCATCTGTGCAGTGGGGTTGTGCCATTTTCCCTGGCTACACAGGGCTGTCAAAGCAGAGGGAGAGAGTAAGGTTTGCAGGAGGCCAGAGAGGGAGAAAACCCATCCCCATGACCATCAGCCCTGTCCTTTGAAAACAAACCATTGACTGCAGTCAGCACTTTGAGACATGGTAGCTTGGTGGGTAAGAACTTAGTCCTGCCTTGGCTACCAGCAAGGCAGTCCTTCACCCCCCAACCTTCTGTTTCCTCGTCTGGAAAGCAGAGATAGTAACAGAGTCTGTGCCGTACGTAGCATGTGATACAGTGTGATCCTTTATTCAAGGTGCTTGGCAGAGGGCCTAGAGCACTGCTGCTGCTGAGTTGATATTAGCTGTCATTTGTGGGGGGAATGAGCGTTGCTCAGAACAGTCCATACATGGCCTGTAAAGAACACAGAACTTACAGCATTGTTCCAGAATTTAACACTTATTCTGCCACTTGACTTTCTGGGTTAGGACGGAGTTCATGGGTGATGGTCCTCCCCCGTCCCCTCCATTTCTGGTGTTTGACTTAAATGATGACAAGGAGACCTCTCTCATTCTGAATATGTAGACAGGCTACATTTATCTCATTGACTCCCTTTACTCAGCAGCTGGGTATTTTTGCACTGAGGCAATCTACAAAACCAAAACATGATATTCAATCTCGACTAATTTGGTAGTTAAATAACAAGCGTATTTAGGCTTTTCATGGAGGACAAATAAACTTTTCACTTCTTTCTGCATGTGCCTGTTTGCATGGGGTGATGGAATTACTATAACGAATGCTGGATTTTAAAACACCAACATGGGAAAATAGCTAACATCATCCTGAAAAGGTGTGAGTCAGACCCTGGGAGATGATAAGTTGTTTGGATAAATGTGATTTATTATGTACACAGAAAAAATACTAAGGAAGGCAACAGAGAAATGAAGCCACACACCAGCGTGACAACTGCAAGGCACTCCGGGGACCCTGCTGGGGATGGGGAGTTTGTCACTCTGTATGAAATCGACATATTCCTGCCAAAGATAGGGCCCAGGTGGTGCCCTATGTGATATCTACCCTTCATGACTCCTGGGCATCAATTTGATTTGTGCTTTTCTGACTCGGGTGGTTTTTCTGAGGGCCACACTTCAGAAAAAGCCTATAGTTCTAAACCCACTAGACCCCCTCCTCCTGATCCCTGAAGTGTCCAGGAGAAGTAAGAGTTGAAGAATCTCAGTGTCACAGGGCTCTGGGTCCACTCCCCAGATACAGGAAATACTTGTGGGTTTTTTTTTTAAGGCTGTTTTAAGAACGATCCAAAGAAGTTTCAGGAGAAAATAACTATTAAAATTGTGCAAGCTAAAAAACGTAATAGAAGACAAAGTAAAAGATGTGGGTGAAGGACTGGAAATAAATCCTAGAAAAGCTACAATTCATCAGGACTGAAGGAAAATCCTTTTCTGTTGGTTCATGGGTCACTGGTTTGTGAAACAAGAAGCAAAGCAAGAGTGAAATCTGGAGCCAGACACAGTCAGCTCAACACCCCGGCCTGCTGCCTGCAACTTTGCCTGCGTGGGAAGGGGAGCGGGACGTGGGGCTCCAAATGGCAGGGGAATGAAGCCACCCATTAATCAAAAGGCTCTGATCCAGTGTTGCTTGGCCTTTTCCCCATCATTCCTCCCACCCCTTAAGGAGCCTCTTAAAGTAGCATTTTCCTACCTGCTCCTCCCCATGAAATTTTCATACCCCGGATGTAGCTGTTTATGTTCTGTGGCCCTTTGAAGGGCCGCAAGCCATTAGAATTGCTAAGATTTGTGCCTTCCAAGAACCCCTTTCTTCACCCCTCGAGAGCGCCAGTGCCCTCGGGACTTCCTATATGCCTGGCACTGACACACGTTCTTCACCTCTTCCATCATTCCCATTTGGCCTATGAGGCTTGAAAGGCTGGGATAGCTTGTTCCAGGCCAAAAAGGAGTCTCACCCCCTTTTCTCTTAACCACTACACCCCTGCTCATGTCAGGATCCCCATATGACCTGTCATAACCACCATGCTCTCCTGCCATCACACCTGGGATGCAGAAATCAGGTCCCTGTGGTCGGGGTTCACAGGACCATCACTGGTGCCCAGGGGTTTCTTTTGTGAGCACTCTTCTGGGGGCTAAGAGCAGTGGTTGTAAAAACAGATGCAGGCACTGGTACCCAGTTCCTGAGCACTAACTATTCTGTGTTCTGAATGGCTGAAGATGATGGTGAGTGAGGTCAAAGTCACAGCCCCCAAGGAGCAGAGTGTGGAAAAGCCCACGGGTCACCCCGCCACCAAGGAGGAGGCAACAGTGCGGCCAGAGCACAAACAAGCTGGGGCATCATGTGAGACCTGGTGGAGCTGGGGGCATGGGAAATGGGCCTCTGCCTGTCACCCCACTTGCACCCTGCATGCATCCAGACTGCAGGGTGTAGCTAATGAATGCTGGATACAGAAGACATGGAATCTCACTGCCCAGGTCATTTGTCTGCGGTGAGGCCTGGCCATTGGTATTATTATTATTATTATTATTATTATTATTACTATTATTATTTAATTTCCTGGGAGATTCTGATTGCAGCTAGAGTTAGGAGTCTCTAAACCAGACCAAACTTTTCTCCTTTGCTGGAACATCTGATGCATTCCTGTCTGTAGTGGTGGCTCACGTCAGCGATCCTCATGGTCAGAGTGGTAAAGGACATAGGAGACACTCGGGGGGGAAGTGAATTGATCGATCATAAATGCTTTTGACTACAAATAACAAAAATCCTGGCCAGAGTGATGCAAACAAGAGTGAGTTTATTTACTTGTTGTTCCACATACTGAAAAGTCTGAAGGTAGGCAGTGACTGGCACACGTTCCAGTCACTCAAACAACGTCAGCACCAAAGTGTCTAGAATTCTCTTGGCTTTGATTTCATGGTTGCAAGACAGTTGCTGCAGCTCCAGCCATCACATTTATATTTCAACAGAGAAAAAGAAAAGCACCTACAGAAAACCATTTATATCTATTTGGTTACGATTGTGTCTATGCTACCCTCAGCAATAAGAGAAGGGGGTTGAGTATTAATTTGGCTGACCTTGTATTTGACACAGAGGGTTAGCATCTTTAGTTTTTAAAGGCTCTCTTGGTCATTCTGGTGTGCTTCTCTCCAAGTGTGTCCTGTACACTAGGAGTCATTGATCTTCTAGACCAGCAGCCTCAAGGAAGGACAATTTTGCCCCCAGCCCTGGTTGGAGCGTAACACTTGGCAATATCTAGAGGCATTTTTGACTTATGATTGCAGGGGTGATACTGGCCCGGGATGCTGTTCAACATCAACACACAGCCCTGCGCAACAAAGAACTTTCTGGTCCAAAATAGCAGTACTGCGGAGGTTAAGAAACCCTGGACTAGACCATCAGAGAACTTCCTGCTCAGTGTCTCCCTCTAGAACTCTACATTACAAAACATCCAGCCTCACACCAGGCTTCGGAAGCACCGCTGCAATCCAAATGACCTCTATACATTCACCAAGGTGAGGAGCCGAGCGTGTAGATCTTTTCGTCCTAAAGCCTTGAAGCAAAAAAATCTTTACAATATTCCTAACAGCTCTCCATACTCCGCCTGTACACTCTCAGCTCTGGGAAGCTCCTTCCCTTTTTTTCACTCCCACATCCTACCCCCCTCTTTTTCTTTTAACTGAGATGTAAGTTACACAATTTTTTTTTTTTGAGAGAGTGCATGCATGAGCGGATGTGTGTGCATGGGTGGGGAGGGGCAGAGGGAGAAGGAGAGAGAGAATCTTAAGCAGCCTCCACGCTCAGCACAGAGCCCCACACAGGGCTCTATCTCACAGCTCTGATCATGACCCTAGCCAAAATCAAGAGTCAAAGGCTTAACCGAGTCAAAGGTGCCATCCAGGCGCCCTGAGTTATACAATTTTGAAGTGTACAACTCAATGATTTGAGTAGATGTAACCATGCAGCTATGACTTGGTTCAAGATATAGCCCATTCCCATCACCCCAGAAGACTGCCCTGTGCTCCTTCTTAGTCATTATCACCTCTGGAACGTAAACACTATGCTGACTTCTCTACCCAAGTATATATGTACCACCATCAATTTTTCCATCCTCCCATCAAAAGACTTCTGAATTGTTTCCAATTGGGGGCTATTGCTTTTTGTTGTTTGTTTGTTTTGTTTTGTTTTTCTTGTTCAACATGTGTTCTCAATTCTCCAGGGCACATACCTACGAATGGAATAGCTCAGTATCTAAGGTAAGCTATGTTTAGCTTTAGTACAAAATGCCAAACAGTTTTCCAGAGGGGTTGGGCCAAATCATGTAACAGTGTCTGCAAATGTTCCAATTGTTCTGTATCCTTGTCAAGACCTGGTACTGTCTTCTTAATTTTAACCATTCTGGTGGATGTATAGTCCTATCTCGTTGAGGGTTTTCATTTGTTTTTCCTAATAAGTAATGATATTGAGCACCTTTTTATTTGCTTATTATCTATCTTTTATGAGGAACTTTGCCTATTTTTTAATTGGGTTGTTTGTCTTTTTTCTTATTGATTACAAAGAATCCTTTATATGTTCTAAAAAACCATCCCATTGGCTCAGAAGTATTGTTTAGAATTGTAAGAATTACTGCTGAAATGTCTTGCTCTTTTTCCCTTTGGAAATCAGAAAATGTTTGCAAAAACAAAGTGTCCATGCACAGAAGTTGAATGTGGCCTCTTTCTGCCAAACCCTTAATTCCCTTGTTGGATTATAAATGAGAAGTTTGCCCTTTGACAGGACAGTAAGGGCTCATGGTTTATATTGGGATTTTGATGTAACGTAAGATACTCACTGTACCTCATTATCGCTTTTTGTGATGCCATCTTTTAGATTTTGATGTGTAGGAAAAAGAAAGCTTAAGAGGGAAAATCACCAATAAAATACCTAACTTGAATAATTTCTTGGTCCGGAGAGGCTAACTAACAATTATTCAAGATACGTATTTTCATAGAGCTGATTTTAAATAGCCTTTTAAAATAATAGCAGCCACTGATCCTGTTCTCTTTACCAAATGCTTGGCTAGGCACGTTACATACTTTATCCCATTTAAGTCTACAACAACTCTGCAAAGTAAAAATGAGGAAACAGAACCACAGAGAGGTTGGAAAAGTACCCAAGGCAAAGCTGGGATTTCCAACTTCAAAGCTCACGCCTCCAAAAGAAAAGATTATGCTTTTACATAGAATGAAGCTGATAAGTTACACCTGAGAGTAAGCTTTAAAAAAAATATGTCCATGAAGCCTGGGTATTGTCCTATAAACTTCCCTTTCCAACAGAGTGGCTTGGAGTCTGGGTGCTGTGATTGGCTTTTAGGAACATCTTGAACTTGAAAGTCAATGCTGAGGGTGACAGCTCCATGTGCCAAGTGTACAAATGCTTATCTGAAGACTTCCCACGTGGGGCTGAGCTGGGGCTGCCCCAAGCAGCAGAGTGAAAGGACTGGAAGGCAAGCTCTCTGCCCAGATATCAGATGCCAGCGAATCTGCATCTGTCTTTTCCTTCAGGGCCTGGGCATCGAGGCGTTTCTCTCCAAATACCATGCACATCATTCTGTTCCAACTGTCATTATGGGCTACAGTCTTCCTGCCATTTGTTATCACCATCATAAAGCAAGTTTTGTGCCTCCAAACACTTTCCCTGGGGGAAATGAAATTCAAATGAAGGTCACAGTAATTGTAATTTCTGGCCCCATTAAACTGTGCTTCCCTGTCTTCTGCAACGAGGAAGAAATTGGTTCAGATCAGTAATGCACAGGGAAGAAAACAGAAGGTCCCAATGATGCTATTCAAACGACTGATGGGGAAACTTCAAGATATTTCCTACTCATCCCTTAAGATTTAAATGGATTTTTCACTACGAGGAAAAAATAAATGTGCCGACTCTAGGTCGTGCTCATTAAAAGGTACTCAGAAGTGATTACTGCTTTATCCTTAGTGCGTAGATCACTTGAACCCGACGGGATGTGGAAACTAGAATTCAAATGGCATCCTAATTTTCTCATGTGGATGGATAGGTGGCCCAGGATAAACCTTGGGCTCCATCTTTTATTTAACTGTAGTAACTATTTCTTGACACACAGAGGTACTTCTGATGTCTTCTGAGGGACAGGTAAAAATAATTCTGGACTTGGAGTCAGAAGGTCTCATGTGATCATCACCCCTCTATCACCTCACCAGCTTCAACTCCTGTACTGCCCCCTCGCTCACTCTGCTCCAGCCCAAGGCCTCCTCTCTCCATTCAACATGGCAGCCGTGTTTCTGCCGCAGGCCCCATGCACACCAACTGTCTCCTCTGCCTGGAACACTCTTGCTCCAGTATCATCTTCTCAACGAGCCCACCCTGATCACCCTAATTAAAATCACGATCTGCCTCCACCGCCCCCCGTACTTCCAACTCACTTTCTTCTGCTCTACTTCTTGTCTTCTCAGTCTCTCCAATTTCTTTGTTTCTTGTCTATCTCTCCCTCTAGAGTGGGACCTAGAAGATCTCTTACCAAATGCATTATACAATAAATTCCCTTCTCACCAATATTATACATTACCTGTTTTGGTTACTGATGTATCCCGAATGCCTAGAGCAAGCCTTGGTCTGGTCCATAGGAGGCATTACCCAAATTGTTAAGTTTGAGTTGTTGCTTTTTTAGTTTCACGTTGACCCCTTACCAGTGTGGAGACTTTAAGCAAAGCCATTACTCTGTTAGAGCCTGAGTTTTTTTAAATTTGTACATGGGGATAATAGTAAGGCCAACAAAGTTGTGTTGTGAAGCGGATTAAATGAGATCATGGGTGTGCAGAATTGTGCGTAATATTGATGAAGGAGAATTTGTTGTATTAAATTCTAGAATTTAAAGCTTGAGAGTAAAGTATATGTATAATGTGTTTGATAAGAGACCTTCTACAAGTAAATGTACTGGGGTTATTTTGTACTTCATGTTTTATTAGTAGAAACAAAAGGCATGTGTAACATTCAGTATGAGGTGGGGAGACACAGACAGGATGAGGAGATGGGAGACTGGGGAGTGGCCCAGCATAGAAGAAGCCAACCATGTGGAACAGAAGACCCCATTAAAGCTGGACTTGGCAGCCCCCACCCCTGGTTACCCTCCTTCGAGGGGTCTCTTTGTATGTTACTGACGTTATCATGAGAAGAAAAAGGCACAAGAAAATGAGGCACACAGTAATCAGGGCCCGAGCATCACATGGTCGAGAGAACGCCATGTTGAGGAACAGATTGGTGAAACTGGGTGGGCTTTGGGTCAAGAACCTTGACTGGAGGCACATGGGAAAGTGTCTTATCATTAATTAAAGGGCTGTCCTGAGACCAAATGAGGAATATCTTGGGTGGGGTCCGGTATTCCACCATTGTGTTACATCCAGCACAGAGAGGCCAGATGTTCATGAAACCACCTGTCCCTTCCTCCTGGTTGCCTCACTGCACTGAAGGAGCTAAGCCTCTTTGTGCCTTTGTCAGCATGCTTAAATAATTAGCATTGGTGTCTCCATTGCTCTCTCTCTGCCTTTTCTATGGCTCCGGAGTTAAGAATAAGATCACCCCAGAGGGAACAGGTAAGGGAGTAAATGAAAAAGGCTCTGGAAACACTAAAGGGATGTACAGATGACAGTTATTCTTGCTTCCTAGCTGGGTATCTTTTTAGCTGTTCTATTCCTTTACTGGGATGGCAGGGTTTCATTAAATTATGGAATAGCAAAATAAGGATGACCTGTAGAGATGATCCGATCACTCATTTTCTGCACATCTCCTTGAGTTCGCAGTCCAAGGAAAAGAATAACAAGTAAAAAGAATGCAATCCAGCGGGATATATACTGTGTTAGAGATACACACAGGGTGTTGTGGGGACACAGACAAAGTGTATTCAGATAGAGGGTGCTGGGTGACAGTGGGAGTGATGTTGTTCTGGGGCTAAGTAAGAGTTACCCAGGCAGAGATGAGAAAAGGAGACCTTTCAGTGGAGGGTTGGAGGAGGGAGGGGGGCACGAAAGGCAGTTTGCCTAAGGACCTGGCAGTAGTTTGGGCTGGCTGGAATGAAGGGCACATGTGGGCAAAGAGTACAAGAAGGAAACTGGACAGGTTGGCAAAATATAATTCACACAAAGCCTCATGTCTCAAGTGAATGGCTTTGAGCTTGCTTGTGAAAACAGAGACTTCCATGGAAGTATTTTAAGATAGAAATGATGAGCCTGGATTGGTTTTTATGAAGATTATTCAGCTTGCAATATGGATTCAGGAATCAGCTTGGGCAGGAAGCAATAATTCACGCAAGGAATTAGACAAAGCCTAGACTAGAGCAATGCGATAATGTTGTAACAGTGGGTTTGGAGAAGAGCGGACAAAGCATGAGATAGTCACAAACTAGAAGGACTGGCCTCTTCTACTCTCTGGGTTTCTGTGAGGAAGTTCTCCCTGGGCACACTCCTGGACTTTTCTACTCTTACGCTCTATCCGTTCTTCAGGGAGTTAGTGACATTGAATTGGTGTCTTCGGGAAGAATAACTGGGCATGCGCAGTTCAGCTCAGCTCAGCCCTCCTCCCTTGAGAGTGAGGTGGTCCTCTGAGAACACCAGTTCTTCTCTACGTCTCCATGCTTGCAACATCACCTGGATGCACGACGTCCTGCCCTGCTCCTGGGACTGAATGGGTGACCCTAATTGTGAGGGTCAGTATTTGCAAGTCTACTTGGTCCACAGATCTAAAGCCATGGCTTCCGCTGAGTCTCTCCTTGAAGAAAAGGTAACATTTTGGTGCCATCTGCTATTCTTTGTTGGATACCTCGGTTTGTTCAGACCCCTGGTCCAGAAGAGTGCTATCATCCAATGGCAGTCCTCAAATAGCCCAACACGGGCAATGATTGAAGGAGATGGTGAGTGAGAGGCCACGTCTACACATGGCTCCCAGTTTCTGCTTGGGGTTTGCCCCTCTCCTGGGTTTCCGTGAGGAAGGGTGGGGAGTCGTCACCCTGGGTTGGGAGAGAGAGGAGAGGCTTTTGAGGGACAGGATGATTCAGGGTTTGGCCACAGTGAGTTCAAAGTGTCTGTGGACCAACTAAACATCCGTGCTCCTTCCATGCTCCTTTCATCATGGTAGAGGCACCCCACCTCTGTGCACCTCCATAGTGCCCCCTGCCTGCATCTCTCATCACATGGGACGGAAGATGCGCTGCTCACCTGTGCATATTTTGTCCGTGATTTCCCAAGGATATGGTCTGTTTCTAAATCTCTCCACCTGTAGGGCTGGATCTGTTCCTAGCACGAGTAGTTAATGAGTCATACTTGCTCAGTGAAGGAAAGGAATTCCATTCACCTAACCACACCAACGTGTTAGTTCTGATGTGTCTCTTCACCTGGAGTATTTAGCAGGCAAGTCTTGATCTGCGGGCAAGCGTCTCCTCTGGCACAGAGTCTCTCTTCTCTTTCAATCAGACCTCACTATTCCCCCCACTCCCCACCACCGCATGTCTGTGCTCAAGGTTTTGAAATGAGAGTCCTTCGTTTACTATGAAATGGCCACTGTCTCCAACCCATGCTGCCCCAGAAGGGCGGTCCCAAGCCCCTGTAGCCCTTGTCAGCAGTCCCTGCAACGTGTCAGTGGCTGCAGTCCGTGCTGTCAGACGCTGATGGTTTAGACACAGCTGACAGGCACCGACGCCGGGAGAGGGTATGCGCTCTGCCCACAGCAGGGAGGGTATCATCGGCTAATCATTCTGCTTTCTGAGGCTCGGGTGAGTGCAGCGGCAGACCCTGAAAGACAGTGCAGAGATACCCAGACATCCGGGCCAGAGAGGAGCGCATTGTCGTAGAGAGGCCCTGACAGTTTTTTTTTTTTTAAAGATTTTATTCATTATTTGTTTGAGAGAGAGAAAGAGGGAGAGGGAGAGAGACAAGCAGACTCCATGCTGAGCGTGGAGCTTGATGAGGGGCTCAATCCCCAGACCCTGAGATCATGACCTGAGCCAAAACCAAGAGTCAGACGTTTAACTGAGCCACCCAGGTGCCCCCGTATACACAGTTTAATACTCATAAACGTAATTTTGCTATTTTGCTAGTACTACCCAGCCCAAGAAACAGAATTTTGCCTACCTACCCTCCAAAACCCCTTTTCAAATCTTAGCCAATATACTGATTTTCATAGTAATCATTTCCCTGGCCTTCTTTATAGTTTTAACATCTCTCTATGTATCTCTAGACCATATTGCTTAATTTTTTTTGTTTTATAATTTTGTATGAATGGAGGCCTACCACATATGGTCTCCTGTGATGTGTCTTTCACTCAATATTGTCTGTGAAATTCATTCGTGCAGATGTGTATAGTTGTAAGCTATTCTAGTGATGCTGTCTTATTACATGATGTACTTACGATGTGATTGACCCATTCTACCACCCATGGGTTGATGGACATTTGGGCTGTTGATATTTTGCTACTGGACTCATTCTTGCTCATATACTGTGGTATCCTTATGCAGAAGTTTCTCTATGATATTTGTCTTGGTGGTAACGTTTCCGGGTCGTTGAGTATGTGTATCTTCAAATTTAATAGGCATGCCAAACTCTTTTCCAAAGTGGATGTCTCACAGTCTCAGTCTCACCATTGGTGGGTTTGGAACATTTAAAGGTACCCTAAAATTCTAACTGCAGGGTCTCCAAGATAACTTGCATTGCCTGCAAACAGGGAGCTAGTCCTTGGGGCTTGCCTTAACACCCGAAAGTGGCCTTTGATTTCTTGCTGTTAGAACTTAACCCCACCCCCACTACCCCAGAGGATGGAAGAACATCACACATTATTTGTTAGTCAAAGTATCATTTGTCTAATTTGGAAAAACAAAAGGGCAATTTAATAGCTGTCATATAGATACTTTATCCTCCAAAGTTGGATACAGAGATGCATTCATAACAAGAAGATAAATAGAAAACTGAATGCCTAGGGGCGCCTGGGTGGTGCAGTCGTTAAGCGTCTGCCTTTGGCTCAGGGCGTGATCCCCGCATCATGGGATTGAGCCCCACATCAGGCTCCTCCTCCGCTATGAGCCTGCTTCCTCCTCTCCTACTCCCCCTGCGTTCCGTCTCTCACTGGCTGTCTCTATCTCTGTCAAATAAATTTTAAAAATCTTTAAAAAAAAAAAAGAAAAAGAAAACTGAATGCCTAAGAGAGTCCTACAGTTTCTTTCTTGGGGGTGTACCTCTATGGAGGAAAACAGGGAGCAAATAATACATTCCACTCAGGGTCTGAATTAAATACTTAGTGGTACTCTCTAGTTGAAATAGGTTAAGAGAAGCATAAAGCATACCCTGAGAAGTTCAGCCCTGGGTCTGTTCAGGGAATTTTTCCAAGAGAAGCTGCAGCTTTGTTTTGACCCTTTTTTTTACAGAACATGGTCAGAATCAAAGACCTTCCATGTTAGAAGAGCTCCAGAGAATTCCATTACTGTTCTTTCTTCGGGTAAACAAGCCCGGCCTTACTTACTACTAGCTGTCTCTACTTTACCACCTCTCCCCAGTACCCAGCAGAGGCCTTGCATACAATGAGTGCTCAGTAAAATTTGAATGAATAAAGAAGTTCTTACACCCTTGAGCTGTGGAAAAAATTTACCAAAACAAAGAAACACAATGTGGGAGAAAAAAAACCAACCCTGTCTTTTAAGATTCAGTTCTTTGCATTCCTGCCCCCACCAAAAATGGAAGTCTCAAGGAATCTAAGTCACTTTTGTAAAGAAACATTAGTTCAAGGCCTAATTACAATTCTTCTAAATAGCTCTCACTCAATTCAGTTAACCCAAAGCATAAGGAGATGCTTCACGCCTCCCCTGACCCTCGCCTGGCCTGTTAGTAGGTAAGCGTTCTTCCACGTGAGTCCTGAAGTTATTACTCGGAGGCTGGGGACGTCAGGGAGTCTCCCCAGACCACAAAATATCTTTCCATGTGGAGGTCCACGCTGTGGGAGGGATCACAGTGGAGTTTTAACCAACCATAACTAGAAACTGATGACAATGAAAGAAGTTATCGGCTGAGTGGGTAATAAATCCTCCCCCCTTAATAAATCTCTGACAGAAAGGAACCACGTGAAGTCCCACAGCTGCTGCGAGGCTACAGATTAAATCAGAGGAGATGTCCTGTTGATGGATACCACAGGTAGTCAGATAATTGACCAGGCATGGGCTGATAATGGAATACTCGGGCTAATTAGAGGAGGACCAGTGAATTGAATGTAGATGACAAGCTGCTGTAAAAGCCATTGCGGAGAAAGGGCGGGGAACTGCCACCTCGAAGTTCTATCATTCTGGTTAATGAATCATCCGCTTACTCAATGAGCCAAGCTCAGAAACACCAGAGGCCTGGAAACTTCCCAAGGACGGTTTGTAATCCAAAATCTAATCGCCCAGGAGAGGACTGGGGCTGGGGGGGGGGGCGCGGAGAAGTGGTGGAAACCGTATTCCAATAATGTGTTTATATTTTGCATTTGGGCACCCCTAAGGTCTGACTTGAGAACAGAATGGTCAGATTTGGGGGGGGAGGGCATTGGAAAAAAGATTTACATTGAACATGGATTTTTAGAAATGAGGTCCCAGTGGGGGCTCTTTGATCCAAAGGGACACAGTCTGAATGATTACACGTTCAATACTTACTTGAATGAGGATATATTTCTTGACTTAAAGGGTTATGAAGACAACAGCCCCATCTCACTCCTCACCCCATCTCCCCTCCCCCTACCAAATGCATCTTTTTCTTTATGATTCATTAGGTGTCAGTTGTTCTTTATTTTATTATCAGCGGTGTTTTTCTCATCGGAAGAGCATTCACACGTCCTCCTCCTTCTCCTTCCACCTCGCCCCGGTCCTGGTGGTCACTTCTCGAGGATTCCTATTGCTTGTCATGGCAGTGCTTTACTTTTCTTAGGAGAGAGGTAATAGGAGGTCATTGCACATCTAAAACAAAAATAAAATTCGTTAATTCCTTTACTCACCAGCACTTCCTCTCTCTCATTTCTCTCTCCTAAAGTCATCTCCCTTGTTTGGAAGTAGCCATTCAGCTCTTCAACACATCGACTGAGTTTTTCATTTCTACACTTACATTTGTCATGCCCAGGATCTCCCATTATTTCTTATTTATAAGGGCTCACTCTTATTTCATGTTTCACATAGGCCTTCTTCACTGTTTAAAGATATTTATTGGTCTTATTTTAAGTTTCTCTGCTAGAGGTTTCTCGGTATCTTGTCTTTCAGGGTTCAAGTGCAGACCAGAGGCCTCCTTATTCCCCCGCTGCACCCCGCAGTTCCCCCCCACTCTGCACGCTCCCTCCGGAATTTCAGTTGATGTAGAGAGTACTGTGTGCCTGAGGGAGAGGCCAGTGCTAGCCCATGAGATGGGGAGCCGACTTCAACGGGGACCACCTCTGAAATTGCACTTCGAAATCAACCACTCCCAGTTCGCTTTCTGCCCCTACCTCCCTTCCCCCAGGCTCTCACCTTCAGAGAACCTGGGTAACTACTCTTTCCCAAAATCTATCGGTCTTTGCTTTTGTGACTAGGGGATGTGAGTGGGACATATTCAGGGGCTGACCAGCCTCCTTACATGAATTACCCCGAGGGGATCCGGCTCTGCCCCAATGTCGCCCGTCGCCCCTGGTGAGTGTTGCGCTGGGGAGGTGATTTGCCACCTCATCAACAAAGATCGATAGTCTACTGAGGTCAAGGTGGGAGAAAGGTAAAGTGTACTCAGCCAGGCTTGCCAAGCATACCTCCCCCCATGGCCCTTGGCTTCTCCTGATGGAGGCTGTCATTTTCCTTCCACACAGATCTCAACCACCGTCTGTCTTCCTATGGATAATTCATGGTTTTAATGTTAAATGCTGGGGTACATCCATGGCTCTTTGACTTTTTTTCCTAAAATCTCCCAAGTTGGGTTTGAGGAAGGGAGACAACGTGCTTATGTTAATTTCCCATTTCACAAAGAATTGAAATTTTCTCTAAAGATTATGCATGGCCACGATTGTAGAAACCATGAGGCTTATATCCCCATTACATTCAAAATGCCTAGCACATAGTAGGTTCTCACTAAACATTTCTTCAATAAATGGATAAATTCATTCAAAGGTATTTTACATGATATGCAAAGCCATGCTTGTATTTTAACTTTTATCTTTCTGCTTTGCTTGAGAAAAATTGTATTGCTTCAGGTAGCCTACAAAGGGAGAATGATTGCATTTTAATAACCTAATTACAAGGAAAGCCCCCAAACAGAGTAAATAGTGCATAGCAGATACAAGGCTGGGAGAGATTTCCAATTACATTTACATTTTTCTCTCCCATACCCAAGCTTCTCGGGCTCTGGGATCCATTTCTAGGTGGCATATCATTACGTTAATACAGTAAGGCTTTCAACATTCATTAGTGCCATTATTCCCCTTCATACAGCTCCTTCTGCAGAAAAGCTTGGGATGTTTTACAAGGGCCTACAGAACGAACATCAACTCTTTGAGTTTCACATGAAGGTAGAAAACACGGACGAAGAAACACTTAGGAACTCTTGCTACTGCTGGGTCCCCTTCAAGGGGAAAGGAAGAGAGAGAAAGAGAGAGAGAGAGGGTGGAGGAAAGGGAGAAGGAGGAAGAGAAAGGAAAGACAGACAACAGACAGACAGACAGTCTTTACCTCCACTCCTTTATCCTCTGTCCCTTGAACCTCTGCTCTGTCCCAATCTGCACTTCTGGCCCAGACTTTCCTTTCACTCATAATGGGCTCTGGGGCTATCTATAATCTCCCTGCTCAGCTCTTTTTTTTTCAGATTTTATTTATTTTATTTAGAGAGAGAGCACGTGTGAGTGTGTGTGTGCAAGCAGGGGGAGGGGTAGAGAGAGAATCTCAAGCAGACTCCCTGCTGAGCGTGGAGCCTGTCCCGGGGCTTGATCCCATGACCCTGAGATCATGACCTGGGGGGAAATCAAGGGTCTGACAGCCGATGGACTGGGCCACTCAGGTGCCCTCCTTGCTCACCTCTTCATGAGTGTTTCACAAAGGCAATCCTGGACCCTGTTCTCTCTCTCCTTACTGCCCCTCCCTGCTATTGTTTCCAAGAAAACCATGTGTCCTTTGCTGAGGAGACTGGAAATGTCCATCAGGAGCTTCCCCCCCCTACCTCCTACCTCTGTGCCTGAAAGCCTCTCTATGGGCATGTCCATCCCTCCCTTTTTTTATCTGGTCACAGAGAGTCCCTTCCTAGCTCCTCCAATATCACCTCCTTTGCCACCCCTTCCTTCTTCTGTTGCTGCTTTGGCTGCCTCTTTTTCTCCCTCCCTCTTCTTTTTGCTAATCAGCATCTTATTTATCCATCACTTAATGGATGCCACGCACTATGCAAAGCTAAGCATTTCACAAATTATTTCATTAGCAATGAAATATATGGTATCATCCCTATTTTACAGAAGAAACTTTTCCAGGCTCAGGAAAGTCAAGTTGCTTGTGCAAGATTGCACAGCTTACAGCTGGTAAGACCTCGTTCGCTTCTTCCCCTTGGTCTTGAAACATGGGCATGCTTTGGCTGTAGGTAACTAAAAAAATAAATGCGTGACCTCCTGTGAGGCATCGTTCTATTCCTCTCCTTTCTTCCACTGTTAATGTATCTGTCAAGCAGGTGGGTATCTGTACTTCTATTTTTCCAGTCTGCAAATCTGCCTTAAGTCCTTGCATGTCTGCCTTCTCCACTGCCATTCTGCCATTCTTACTATGACCACCTTTTCTTTCAACAAATGGCCTTTATAATTCTTCTCCTTGACTTCTCTGTAGCTGTTGATGCTGCCAATTATTCTGTCTTTGAAATTTCAGATGCCAGCCAATGTGGCCTAGGAACATTTCGTGTGGTCATTCAGATGTGCTAGAGAAGGGGCGGTCCTGGACAGATGGGCATACCACTAATGGGTTCGTGCCAAGCCCCTAGCCAGAAATGTTAATTTCCTTAGAGCATAAAGAGATATGAATTATCTTTAGAGTGGGAAGGATCCTTTATAGGTTTAAGTCTATTTTTGCAGGAAAACAAATTATTTACTTTTCCTGAATGGTATCTAAGCATTTGAAGTAAACCTACATGTGTAAATAATAAATCTTAAGGGCCTAGATAACTATTGATATGTATATTTGCAACAAAATGTAAGTAATCCCGATAATACTACAAGGATTTTATGTCTTCAGGAAATGAGATAGGGATGTGGATAGTAGTGAGTCCCCTTTTTATGGAATGATTGAGTAGGAAAATGCATCTCCTGGGAGATATTTTATGTATAGTCGTAC
This sequence comes from Ailuropoda melanoleuca, assembly GCF_002007445.2. Taxonomy (NCBI): domain Eukaryota; kingdom Metazoa; phylum Chordata; class Mammalia; order Carnivora; family Ursidae; genus Ailuropoda; species Ailuropoda melanoleuca. The sequence continues at coordinate 119,220,529 of NC_048223.1, forward strand.
CTATGAGACTCTCCTAATTACTCCCATAGGGGTACAAATATCACAGAATATTTATTTTCTTTGAAAACTTCATCGTTTCTAAAATGAAAGAGCCATTCAAACAACATAATTCTGATTTTGTTTCTCTGCCACATGGCCCAGAGAAAGCAAGGTCTGTGGTTGATTGGAAGCTTGGATGCATGTGGTTTAACCACTTAAGAGATATGAGTTGGCAGATTTTAAAATGGAGAACATACTTAACATTTGCATAGAGCTTTACAACATCCAAAGTATGTTCACACACATTATCTCTTCTGCCTTCTTCCAGTGCCCTGGGTAAAATGGGCATTCTGATACCACCTTACAGATCAGGGGATAAAAATCCTGACAGTCAATACTATTTGACCAAGTTTCCATCAGCAGTAAAGGCAGATCCAGGGCAACATCTCAGTCCCTGTTCCCAGCCAAGGGCTAAATCTCACCTCCCTCCAGCCCACTGCATGCAAGTGATTAGTGACTGGCGGGCCGGTCACTGTAGCAAAGATGGCATGACACACACATGCAGGCAATCATATCACACGTGTTCGATTCATGAGCATTAATTAAACGGCACAGCAGACAAAAATTTACTTCCCAAAGAGGTGAAAACCTATTAAGTTGGAGTCAGACGGCAGCATATTTGGAACAGGTTTCATTCTTGGCAGTCTCATTACAAAGGGTGGTAGGTATTTCTAAGTGGAGCCTGTCATCCACCTGGCAGCTGCATTTTCTGCTGAGACGGACTCCCCGAGTACTGGACAATGATGATTGGCATGCAGCCTGAGTGTTCAAAGCACACTTAGGTATCATCTATGCAACTTGGTTAGGGGACCAAAGTTCAGAGAGAGGAAGTGATCGGCAAAGATCAGTTGTGATCAGCTACTCAGGAAGCAGAAAGTAGTGTGGAGTCATGGAAAATAAAATTCACAGGCAGCTTTGAAGTGACTATGACTTTGCCTCTTGGAGCCTCCATACCTGCATGAACAAATGGGGGTGACCAGGGGGAATCTGCCTTGTGGGGTGATGGGATGGATTTAATGAAACAACTTACATAAAAAGCTTATTGGCATGTGGCATGCAGCAGGTCACTCTTAATTACTGTCATTAAAGCTGGGGTCCCACCCACACACAGCCAGGAGCAGGGAAAGCTGTGGTGGCTTCACTGCAGGGGAGGCATGGCTGTAGGTGTTCTGCCTGGAGCATAGCTGGTACCCCCCTCTTCTCCTGCATTAAGAGGGCAGCTGCTGTGATGGAGATTGTGTGCCCAGCAACATGTTTAACGCTGTGCAAGAGTTCTTTATCTCTAGCAATAAACTTCAGTGATAAATGAGCTAAAGCGATGGACCAAGAAATGAGAAGTCTCTGTTTTCCACCATAACCTGCCCAAGGATGACGCCCTGACCCTAGATGTAAGCCCTGAGCATGAAGAGGGATGACGGGCTATTAGTTAATGACCCTGGAGAGACCTCCCCAGTGAAAACATTCTAGAAAGTCACTGCGCAAAGCTGGTTGTTTTCCTCGGATCCCAGGAAGCCTGCACTGTTCCCTGGATGGTGCTGTAGGCATCATATTGATTTCACTCCCCTCCACCTCCTTTCAAATACTCAAAAACTGTAAGATTAACTGAACTGCTGAGATGAATGGAGTTATATATACCAGCTCGTTTTCCAGTGGTCAGCATGACCTCTTGTAAAAGTATCTGTTCAGCGTTAGAAAGTGTGTGTTTCCTAACAATGCCCAATGAAATACATATGAGGAAGTGGGGCTTGACAATGATTTTCTTTTGTGCTGACAAACTGGGAAATAGGAGATGTTTGTTTGCCCCAGAGTCAGAAAAAGCACAACCAATTTTGAAATTGACTTATAACAGCAAATAATCACACCTATGTAATTTCATTTAACTGGTTATTCAGCTCTTTTTGGAGGGTGTTATTAAGCTTATTAGTGATTCTTGAAGGGATCGATTTCATTCAGCAACTAAACAATTAGACTTCGGAGTATTTAAAAAGATTACAAGCCAAGGATCAGGGCAGCAAAGGGGCTCTGCAATGCATCTGAGAAGTCAATTGGCAGAGACAAAGATTTTCCAATTACCATGAATGGCTATTTTTCCAATCTGAGACAGTCATTGTATAAGTACATTATATATGTATATTATTTTTATAATTCATATATTTCAGATAAGTTAAAAGAAGAAAAGAACCCATTTTAAGAACTAACCACTGTTAATATCTTGCTTTAACCTTTCCAGAGGTTTGTAATCTGGTGGTTAAGGGCATAGGGGCCCAGAGTCAGGGTAACTGGATTCATGTCATAGTTCCTTCACTTACTGACTCTGTGATCTGGAGAAATCCCTTACACTTTACTTGGTTCAATTTGTCTCATCTGCATAACTGGGATAAAAATAGGACCTTCCTGGGCGGCAGAGTCGTTAAGCGTCTGCCTTCGGCTCAGGGCATGATCCTGGAGTTCTGGGATCGAGCCCCACGTCAGGCTCTTCCGCTGGAAGCCTGCTTCTTCCTCTCCCACTCCCCCTGCTTGTGTTCCCTCTCTCGCTGGCTGTCTCTCTCTCTGTCAAATAAATAAATACAATCTTTAAAAAAAATTAGGACCTTCCTTATAATGTTTGAGGAGGATCAAGGGAAATATGTATAAAGTCTTAAATCAGTGCCTGGTACCTAGGAAGTGTTCAATAAATATGAGTTATTTTATATATCCTATGCAGATAGTATACAGTTAAGATGGGATTTTATTGTAGATACTGTTTTACAACCAATTTTTTATTTAATAACATATTGTATGTATTTTATATACAATATAAAATATTGTATATATTTTTCTGTATTCCTACACACACATATCTCTTCCTTTTTAACGGCTGTGTAATAGACCATGAGTGTTCGATAGAGTACCAGCTAGGAGCTAAGCATGATGGCCCCGCATGCCCACCACCAGTTGGTTTTAGGCCCTATCTTTCTACATCGGTGTTGTGATTTATTGCATTAAAAATTCTTGCCTTAAAAGAGTAGAAATGAAAAACGAAATGTCTATCAATGGCAACAGTTACTGGTCTCATGAGTGCACCACCCCTGAGACAAAGACGGAAAGCAATGTATACTTGATTTTGAAGAGTGTGCAAAAATGCTCTAAAAGCATGTCTAGGTAGACATTTCGTAGTTTATCTCTCAGAGAATAGAAGACCTCTTCCAAAACATACTACTTATTTTCGACTTTCACACATTTCCCTGATTTCCAGAAGGAAAGTCCTGATGGCTGGCACCTCCTGAGAGCTTTCAGAGGAGACGTGAGTACAGTGCAGGGGACAGGGCTCCAGAGAGAGGAACGGACAGACAGAGCAATGTGGAATACCGCGGGCTGTCCTCATGCTGACATTCTTCAGTGCTGAATACCTAGTAACCCCCAGATCTCTCTTATTCTCCATCACCAGAGGACTGTCCCCTGAGGACTGATAGACCAGGCGAGCAGTGGGGGCGTTGGTGTGAGGTCTGGAGAAGATGCACAGACCAAGAATTTGAGAAGGGACCCTTGAAGCCAGTAACATGCTCTTGGATGGAAACAGCTTTTTGCCTACATTGTGGGGTGAGAACACAGGGGAAGAGGGTTTAAAGAAGTGTGCTCTACAGAAATGAGGCAGAAATACCTCTTGTGGGTCTAGTATGCCTAGCACATAGTTAAGTGTTCATTGAATGTTGAGTGGATGAATGAATGGACTCCCTTTCCTCAAGTAAAGGAAGTAAGTGGGTTGTAAAGTTACAAAGTTGCACTGGCTGTTCTCTTTATTTTTTGTCTACTGCCATTTAGAGGAAAAGGGATGAAGGGAACTGACATCTGGTGGTTGGTCATGTAGAAACTCAGCGAATGGCACCTCAGCATGACACAGTGCACAACCTGAGCAGCTGGACATGATGGTTGGGTGCCTCCTGTGTTTGCAGTACTGTGCTAGATGTTATCACATCGTATTAAACCATCCTCAAGCCCTGTAAGGTGAGGATTATCCCCATTTCGCAACTAAAGAAACACTCATTTAGAAAGTTGAATGTCCAAAGATGGCACAACCAGGAAGGAAGTGGTGGGCCTGGAATGGAAACTCAAGTCTGGGTCTGAATGTGCTCGACTCACTGTTGAGCTCTTTCAATCCTCTCGGAGAGCTTGGAGTCGAATACATTTAAACACACTCTGACCATCCCCCGCAAAATCACAAAACATACACCATACACGGAAGTCCTGCATTTCCTCACCGAGAAATGCTCTGTGTGCCTTACCTCGGCTGCCGGAGCCATGCTTCCCCAAAGTTTGGGAAGAATCTTGGCTCTAGCAGGAGCCTGGGTTCTTTGATCTCGAATCACAGGCCCTCATTTGAATTTGCTTCCTTGGTTAGCCCCAGAATCTTTCCCTCCCTTGTTGTTCCTTGCCGGCTCTTTTTTTTGTCTTTGTGTGAGAGTACTTAATGCTCAGTGTCCTCACACCTGGGGCTGAAATTCTAACACCGAGCTAGCAAAGCTTCAAAAGAGGGAAGGTAAGGAAGGCCCACGCCACCCAAGAGGAAGATACTGGTGAGAATGTGTCAGGACACAGGTGCAGAACTGGGGGACCCAGCAGAGACCAGCTGCCAGCCCCACCCTTTAGTCTTGCATAAAGATGTGCTCAGGACAGAGAAGGATGCTCACAGGTGCTCTCTGAGACCCAGGCCTGGGGTGAGGCAGCGGACACCCTCCTGTGGCCACTGGGCCTTTGAAATCTGGGGCAGGAGACTCATACTCAGAAGGCTCGAGGGGCATGGTATTACTTCTTTGTCTCCTTCAAGGACTCCTCTTGTCTCCTTGGTGTGGGGGGGAGGCACCTTGAGGTGTGGTCCTCTGTTTACTGCTGATCTGTGTGATGGTTTTACCTCCAGCACCCTCTCTAGCAGGGCACTCACGCTCTGCCTTTCATCCCCGGGGTACCAGACGGTCACTGATGGTGTTTCTGGTAACTTGAGGTGGAGGTCTTGTTCTTTCCTGCCTGGGGGAGCTTTCTCCTGGCTGAGGAACATTCTTGCCTTGTCCACAGGGAGACTTGTAGCATAGGGCTGGAGGCCTGGCATGAATGGGAGACAGAGCCATCCAGGGTGGGAAGTTCTGGGTGGGGGTCAGGGGAACACTGGGAGTCCAAGATGCTTTAGCTGTAGAGGGGAAAGAGAAGGAGAAGGAAGAAGGGGAGGAAGAGGAGGAGGGGGACTTGTTTTTCCTCTTAAGAACGATAAGAAAATCACAGTGACAATAATAATAGTTGGACTAGTGACAGGGGCAAGTCCTTGACTTTGCTAGTGCTTGCAATGCACCGGGTGCGGTTCCTAACATGCTACAAATATTCACTCACACGCTCCTGTGAGGCGGGCACACCACTAACCCCACCACATTGGTGGGGAAACTGAGGCACACAGAGGGAAGATCACAGATCCTAACCCAGTTCTCTCCTTTCCTTTTTGAGTTATTTATTTAAAAATAAACACAAAGAAGGCAACTGAATGTTTAACGTCTCCTCCCCAACTGCCCTCAGGGAAGCCCTGCGCCCTGTTGCTAAGTGTCTGAAAGGCATTTACACAAGTGACCCAGGGAAGAAAGGGGCCTTTGAGCTTCACCTCCAGGGAGAGGCTGAACCTCAGAAGAGAAGCTGGAGATGGCGCCTGATGAAGAGAAGGGGCTGCCTTCTTAGGGGTCCTCCCCCTGCTGAAAACATGGGCCCTCCCTCCTCGCTGCTCCCCGATGGCCCATGGCTGCTGTGGCTCAGGCACACTGGGAAGGGGCTTCTAGGTCATTCTGTGGAGGTAGATATTGCAAAAACAGGCAACAAGGGGAAATCTCAAGGAAAAGAACCAAGCAAAAATGGTCTCTTCCCAGTTAGACGCCGGTGCGATGGGCAAAGTAGCCTGTCTGCGGGGGAGCTGTCACCCCCTCTTCATGTGGCCCTTCCTCTGCCACTCTTCTTCAAGTTCAAAACCCTCGTGCTCTTCCTGACCCTCCACGCCTCATCCCCTACATGTCATAGGGACTGCGGGGGGTAGGGGGGGTGTAAACAGAGAGAAAAGCAGAGAGAGGCCTGGAGGTGCTGGTGGGGCAGCTTTGGAAGCCAGTCATGGGAGGTTGTAACACGGCTGCCAGACAGGGGGGCGACCTGAAGGTTTTTCACAAGGAGAGAGTGAGCAGAGTTGTACTAAGAGTCTAGTCAGGAAGTGAGTCCTTGGGTTAAGGCGAGTGCCAATGAGAACCGGGGAGTGGATAAGGTCAGGTGGGGACTGAATCCTGTTGAAGAGGGACAGGGCATGAGGAAGGAGAAACCAAAAGTTACCCTCAAGGCCACGTTAGAAACGAAAACCCTCCAGGGACCAGGCAGCCACACAGTAAAACAGCTAGTGGGACTGGGGGCAAAATGGGGACATCATGCTCTGAAGGGACTGTCCCTACTCACAGTCCCGGCCGGATGCAGCCCGGTGGGTCCCCTGTCCCACACCCTAGGACCGAAGTTTGAAGAAAATCCAAAACCTCTTGGACTTCAAGGCATAATCGTCACAGCTCACATTTACCAAGGCTCTGTGCTCAGCCTTGAGAATCCCCGGATTCAGGGAGATGAGGAAGAGAAGGAGTGAAGGAGACAGAAGGGGGTTCTCCAGCAGCAGAAGGCAGACAGGCATGCGCCCAGACACAGGGGGCTGTGGACGGGAGGGACGTGGGGACATAGGCCACCCCAGGAAAGGCTATTCCATCAGTGGGAGGGAGGCTGTCTGTGACCTTCCAGAAAGTGAGCCAGCCAAGGAACAGAAATCAAAGACAAGGTAAAAGGACTGGAGAAGTAAGGGAGAGGTTGGGCGGAAAAGCAGAGGCAGTGGGCCTTGACTACTCTTTTCAAAAGTTTGGCCAAACTTCTTAGAATTCTGAGATTCAGTTCATCCGCATTAGTGTCATTCGTTTCTGCGGGTACTTTCAATTAGTGCACAGCCTCTTCCTTCCCCCTGTTCAAGGCTATTCCCAGGAAGAAAAAAGGAAGCAGCTCAGTTGGGATCTTCTTTCTCAGTTTTCATCAAGGAGGGAAAATCAGAACAGCTGAGTTTCTCCCAAGCTGCAGCCTCGAGTCCAGCCACAGAGATGAGCCCTGCCTGGATCTCTGGCCGGTGAGTGGGATAAGGCTTCTGTCCTTCCGCACGAAGTGCTTTGCGGACTTGCATGGGCTTGGGGAACAGTGAGGGCTCCCCTACTGCTGTATTCATGGCTGAGAACTGCAAAAAAGATCCTCTTTCCTTCCCGCGGTTCCTTTTCTCAAAGACCTCTCCTGGATGATTCCCATAAGGACACGTTTCTCTTCTCTTCTCTTCTCTTCTCTTCTCTTCTCTTCTCTTCTCTTCTCTTTTCTCTTCTCTTCTCTTCTCTTCTCTTCTCTTCTCTTCTCTTCTCTTCTCTTCTCTTCTCTTCTCTTCTCTTCTCTTCTCTTCTTTCTCTTCTCTTCTCTTCTCTTCTCTTCTCTTCTCTTCTCTTCTCTTCTTTTCTCTCCTCTCCTCTCCTCTCCTCTTCTCGAACATAGCAGCCCAGAGAAAGCCTCTCAGATCTCTTCGTGGGGGGACCAAAGTCTACTGATGGCCCAGTTGCTGACCCTGAATCTGGCGCTGAGTTTGTGGAAGCTACACTTTATATGCCAATGAGCATGTCGGGGACATGGAGGCAGGTCCGTCCCCACAAGATGCAGGTCTCCTGCAACACGTGGCTTCAGCTAGAGAACTCCCACTGGTCTCGCTGAAACTCTCTTGGAACATCAGTCTTAGACTAAAGACTGCCTTCCATCTTTCTTGCTTTCCCCTCTTGTTTACAAGGGTCAGCCTACCTCTGGACATGCTGGCTCTCCCAGCTCCCCTTCTTCAGGGTGTGTCCCTAATCAACATCTCAGCCTGCTCATCCCATCTTGCAGCTGCTTTTGGTGGAACTGAGCTAACGCAGTTCAGCGGAAGGAGAGGGTTAGCCATTAGATGTTAGGGTGGTATTTCAAGAGGCACTAGCAGGAGAATAATGGATTTGGAGTCACAAACCCTGGACTAGGTCCCTTATTAGCTTTACAATCCTGAGCCTCTGCAATGGAAATAAGAACAGGAATACAAACAGGTACTAATAAGACAACTGCAGTGTTGTAAGCATCCAATGAAATTGTCCAGATCTATTTTATAATTATAAAAACTGTACAAATGGATTTATTAATAATGATACATAATAATAATGGTAATTACACTTCGTTGCCAGAAACCCTAAACTGTTGGGGTGCCTGGGTGGCTCAGTCGGTTAAGTGTCTGACTCTTGACTTTGGCTCAGGTCATGATCTCAGGGTCCTGGGATCGGACCCCGTGTCAGGCTCCACGCTCAGTGAGGAGTCTCCTTGAGGATTCTCTCCCTCTGCCCCTCCCCCTACTCTCTCTTTCTCTCAAATAAATAAGTAAATCTTAAAAAAAAAAAGAAAAAAGAAAAAAAGAAACCCTGAATTGTTTTTTACTCACAACCCTTCTGACACCAAATGTGTGGGTTTTTTCCTCCCACATCAACCAATTCTCCAACTCTCCAGACAACAGCTGGGTGTCCTGTAGTCTAATTCAATTTTGGCACTAACAACCCAAGGTTAAGGGTTGGGTCCCACAAGACATCCCCACCTTACCCACCGGTTGCAAGTGCTGGGCCTTCTGTACTTCTGACCAACTGGCTATAAATCAAGGGTTCTTACAGGCCCCTGCTAGGCTCAATAACTTGCTAGAATGGCTCATAGACCTCAGGAAAACAGTTTGCTTACCATTACTGGTTTATTATAAAGGAAACCACATGGGCCTGCCAAATAGAAGAGATGCATAGGCCAAAGTGTGGAGGGGCTTGGAGCTTCCATGCCCCCTCTGGGTATGCCCCCCTCCTAGAATTTCTATGTGTTTACCAACCCGGAAACTCTCCAAACCCCATCATTCAGAGGGTTTCATTGAAGTTCCATCATGTGGGCATGATTCATTAAATCATTGGCCATGGCGATGAACTCCATCACCAGCCCCTCTCCCCGCTCCATAGTTAGGGAGTATGGGGCTGCAAGTTCCCACCCTCTAGTCACGTGGTTAGTTCCTCTGGTAAGAAGCCCCCACCCTGAAACTTTCTAGGAGCCCACCAAGAGTCCCCTCACTAACATAAACTTGGGTGTGGTTGTTATGAATAACCAAAGATGCCCCTCTCACCCCTAACATTCAGGGAATTTCAAGGAAACTCTGTGCCAGAAAGGAGGGACAAAGACCAAATATATTGTTATCACAGATGCCAAAACACGCTTTATTGCCAGAAACCAGGTGGAACGAACATGGTAGTTGTGAGAATGGATTCCGTGCATGAATTCTCTCCCTACTGTTCTAGGATAAAATGGGGGGACTTATTTCTATCAATTCAAGAGTTGAAAGAGAAAGTTTAGGACATGATACTAGCGGGTGTGCAGCTGATTTCCAGTAGGTTTTCTGTTCACCTTGAAAGCTCATTCTACACTTCTCTCTCTCTCTGACTCTCCTGCTGGGAACAGCATAACCTGTTCAGTGAGGAGCCACTTCGTAGCTTCTCACATTTTTCGTACTCCCCAAGAGTCCTGACCAGATCCCTCTGCTCATCCCATGACTTCTTATTTTCTCTCAAGCATATCTTTTCATTAACCTTTGTTCAGTAAAACTGACGTGTGGCCAAGCTGGAAAGGATTTACTCTTGGAGAGCAGTTCTCCTAATCAGCAATGTCCATGGGGAACTTGCCTAAGATCTTGGAGTTGGTTGATGAGCTAAAGGCCTGGGGACTTGGGTGGTTTTGTCAAGACTGAGGAACGTGCAGCTTGTGGAGGTGAAGCTGGGTACGCCAGCTAATGCTCGGCAGGTCCTTTTGGTCCCAGTGGATGTTCTGAATCACCCTCTAGGATCTTTTGCCTGGATCTTCAAGCCTGTACATACACCCCATCAACTCACTGCCAGCTCACCTCCTTTTCTTCCCCCTGTGTCAGCCTTCAGCTGGGGTTAGCTAATAGCCCAGTAGCTAGTTTAACCTTGCTTATCAAGCAATTCCTAGCCAAGTGTGTTCTGCTACTGTCGTTACAACCTGCTGTTATTCATTGTTATTAACATTTATTCATCACCCCCTACATATTTATCAACCACCTACTATGTTCCTGGCATTGGGAATACACATGAGTCCAGCTTTCACTGATCTGTTGACTGTTCCTGGAAAGAAAAGTGGACACATGAGAACAGAAAAACTGTGGGATGTGATTCCAGAGGAAGATCATACAAAGAGCTATGAGGTTGTCCACAGGAAGTGACACCTGGAGGAAATGTCAAGCTATTTGCTTAAGGCGATATATTAGTTCCCCAGGGCTTCTATAGCAAAGTAGCCCACATTGGGTGGCTTAAACCAACAGAACTTTATTCCCTCACCGTTGAGGAGGCCAGCAGTCCGAGGTCAAGGTGTCAGTGGGGTCAAACTGCCTCTGAAGGCTCCAGGGGAGGATCGATCCTTCCTCACCTCTTCCCAGCTTTGGGGGTCTCCACGGCCCCAATCTCGGCCTCCATCATCTGCTGGCCTTCTGCCTGGTGTGTGTCCTTTTCTCTAAAGCTCCCTCTCCTGATAAGGACACCAGTCACTGGATTCCTGAACCAGTATGACTGCATTTTAACTTGGTTGCATCTCTAAAGACCTTATTTCCCAAAGGTCATATTCACAGGCACCAGGGGATAAGACATGAATATATCTTTTGAGAAGATACAGTTCAATCCACAACACGGCATACGGTCAATGAACAGAGCCATTGAATCTCATGATTCAATCAACAAAATCAAATAAGAACCACCACCAACAATGTGACTTTTCAAGTGTTAATGCAATCCTCCCCCTGCCCCTTCTAAGGGAAACCATTACTCCTCTAGTTTAACATTTTCTTGGAGTAAAACTTCATAGGACTGAGCACTTGAACCATGGTCATGCTTAGTTAATGCCATGCAGGGCACTGGACATGGTGCATTATCTCAAATGCAACCCTAGAGTTGCCGGACTATCCTCTTAGAGTCCAAAAGACAGTGCAGACACAATGTTTCCCCATCCTTCGTGGAGACTCCAATCCTTCTACAGGCCAGGTCTAACTTCCCTTTGCAGGCAGCTTCCCCTGTCTCATAGCACGGCCACCGCAGGGCTGAGCTCACCCCGGAGCTCCTGGCTGCATTCCAGAAGCGGTTGTTGGGTCCAGAGTCTGAGCACCACTCTAGGGTCAGTCCTGCAGAGGATGTGGGCAGGCACTGAGCGGAAGGAAGCTCGGCTCCTTTTCATTTTCAAACGAAAGCTTTTAGAGGACAAATGAATCTACCTGCTTAACTCTAATGTGCTTTCCTGCCACCTACCCCACCCTCACCCCAAAAGTGTTTCCCATCTTTTCCTCAGTCTTGCCAGAGACTCCCGGGAGCTCTGCCAGGAGTGATGGAGGTCCATGGAAAAGGGGCATGGACCTACATCTCGCCACATGTATAAAGTTCTAAGCATTGGAAGATAACTAAAGTCACAGGATTTATTTAAACATTCCTCCATCTGAGAAAGAGAGAGAGATAGAGAGAGCCAGCAAGCTTAAAACCCCTAAGAATCTTCTCTGAACTATACAGAGGGGGGGGTGGGAAAAAAATGTTCTGATTTAATTCCTACACTATAATGAAAGCAATTGTCCTGCATGTGTCATTATTTTCCCATTATCTTAATACCTTGGTTAATGAAGATTTTGAGAGCCCGCTCCTGCAGACACGGGAACTGAGCAGCTGGAGCCTTCCCTCCTCCTGTGTGGAATGGACACAGACTCAGCTTCTGTGCAGACCCTGATCTTCCCCACACCAGGCTCACCAGTGCCGTCTAGGGGGTACGAGGCTGCTTCCCTGAATGGGCTGCCTCTGCAATCCTACTGGAAGTGGAAAGCAATGGGGGAAGGAGCCATAGGGGTGGAATGGAAGTGGCCTCATGTCCTTGGGCTGGTGCATGGCCCCCTAGAGGGCACTGGCTGCTCTTGGGCACCAGGGGCACACACGGATGGAGACAGTTTGTGCATGACACAGAATACGGAAGCAACACTTCCCTCTGTGTGAGGGGACACACAGTTGTGAAATGTGTGTCCATTTTCAGACTCCATCCTTTCCTGCATATAAATGATAATGGCAGAATCACCAAGTTGGCTTTTGCCATCCTCATCCCCTCTGCCTGATTTCTGAGAGCAGAGAGGGCAAGATCCATGCAAAGCCCCCTGAGAAGAGAGACCAGACAGGTAGCTTCTTGGGAAAGGGGAAGATGTAACTTGGAAATGGGTCATGATTTGGGGACAGGTGCAGGGACATCCTGTATGGATGAGCCATGGATGGACACCATGGCTTAGGAGAGCGAGAAAGTCCTCAGCATTGGGGTGGCAGAAAAGGGAAGAAAATGAGAGAAGTTACAAAGAGTTGCTGTGGACTTCACCCTGGGAACCCTGGGGATGGCTGAAAGACACCTCACTAAAATTAAATCCCCCTCAAGGATTGCTGTTCTTCAAATGTAGAACTCCTCTGAACGGGGCCACATGGGTCCCAGTTTTATGAGTTGAATATCTTATTCGTTCACTGCTCTGTGCCCATCTACCATCCTGGCACTGGAACTGATCAGAAGGGGTGAGAACATAGAATTATGAGCTTTTAGAGGGTGAAGGCGCATTAGAGATGATCCAGTCTAACCTCCCACTTAATTCAGGAATCTTCCACTGTCCCTTAGCCTACCTTCTGCTGGGAGGGGTGCACTAAGGCAAACCTCAGGTCCAGTTTAGGGCCAGCCTCCTTATCCCAAATCTCAGGCCTCATGTGAGAGGCTTGGCTTCTAGACATTTACGATCATTGAACTCTTTCTACCAGAGCCTCAGATCCCCCATCTAGAAAAAAGTCACCACAGTGTCTCCCTTGGGTCTGTAAAAGGACTAAAATGACACAACAGATGTGGACGTGCTCAGAGAGACAAAGAAGATCCTGACTATAGCCTCGTGACCCAGCGCCCTTGAGTGGGGCCTGTGTGTTGAGCAAATACCTAGTCGTTTCAGGGGTGGAAGGAGAGGCCCAGCATGGAAACATAAATAAAATAAATGATCTGACAAAGCTCTGGCTTGAAAGTAAGTTCTGCAGACATGCTAATACACAACTCTGTTTAATTGATTTGGAGGAAGCATCTTCCAAAGCCTACCTAAACCAGGTGGAGAGACTCTCAGACATCTAAAGCTGTTAAATCAAAATCATTCCATTCATAGTGTTTTTTAGTAGCTACTCAAGATATCCTCATATTTAATGCATTTAGTATCTAAGTAAGAATCTGTCCTGGGAATTGGGAGTCTTAGAAACCCCACCAGTAAAAATAGAGAGGGAAAAAAAGGTTGCAAGAAAAACATTGCAAAATAATTACTTAAGCCTGGAGGAATTAGAGATGAGATTATCTTTCTTCTCTCCACATATCCAAATTTTCTACAGTCAAGTTCCAATATGTTAATAGTAACCAATAATTGTGTTATGACCACAGTCAGGACAATTGAACTGCCAGCTTTGTCTAGGCTCTTATGTCAATTATGTCACCTTGAACTGTCCCAGATTCTCATCTTCGAAGCCAAGCAATCCAAACAGGTGCTACAGGAGGGCCTTTCTCAGAACAACCCTATTATTCTGGGAGGTGAAAATTTCACTTATAGGCAATAGATTGGCACCCATTCAAAAAAGCTTTTGCCTTCACAGCCAGACGATTTTCCATAGAAAAATCACACATTTCATTAACAATTGCGTGCATCTTGCCTCAGAAATAATAAACGAAAGGTAGATGTTTTGAGTGTTGGAAATCTTTGGCGGATAGAAGAGCTATCAAGTTGTGCCTGGCCACCAGAGGAGGGGTGTTATTACAGAGCACATGTACACCTGGTCTACCAGGTGAAAACTACACCTCACAGATGAGGTATCCTCCTTGGAGTCCGCCCCCTTTCTGGTGTGTAAGGCTCACTGCTGCTCATCAGACACACACCTTTAGCGCTTATTTGTTCCAAGGTAGCTGCAAAGGCCCGAGCCTGCGTGAACAGTCCAGCAGCCAAGATGTAGACAAAGACACAGTTCCCGGGCACTGAAGTGCCTTTGTAATTTGCATAGTTCATAAATACCAACTACATCTCGCATGCAAAAACTTAAAAAAATCAATTCACGAACGGCAGGTGTTCCTGCGTCTAATTTTAAAATATAATTTACATAAAATAGAAGATTCCCTACACACTTGAAGAATTTGAAGAAAATCTGTGTTAATCCTTGGAGTGTCAGATTTTGTTGGGTGATGTGATAAAAAGAAATATGGCATTTGGAGCCAGATAGACCAGCTTGCTAGCTCTGAAGCTAAGTACTTCCCCCCTCTGAGATTCAGTTAGCTCATCTGTAAAATGGGCATGAAGTAGGCTTCTTTCTCTTCCCTTCGACAACCTTAGGTATCTGTAATTAGGTGGTAAGTCCTATAAAGTCTTTGAAATATTTTCTATATTTCTATATTTCCTTTCAAGCGTTTTCTGATACATGTGAAGGCAACAAATCTCCATCTTAAGCTGGGCTTCTTGCCTGAGAATCAAAGGAATCAGGAAAAGATACTAGGGTTTCTCACCACTGTGAATACGAATTTGCTAAGGCATTTAAATTAGTATGAGATCCTAAATCCTGATCCTCTGATTCAATAAAGGGGTAAAAGCATTTATATTCTACCACCAGTTATTTATGCTGTTATCTTGTTGCTGCTTTGAAAGTGAAGCTAATTCTTGTATGCATACATAGCCCACACTTGACTCAGAATTTTCACACATGCAGGCTATGCTGAATGATTTAATACATACTGTCTCTATTGGGGGAATAGGGAGAAGAAAATATGTGCATTTTCTTTTCTTTTCTTTTTTTTTAGATTTTATTCTTTTGAGAGAGTGAGAGAGCAGGAAAGAGAGCGAGCATGAGCAGGGCGAGAGGCAGAGGGAGAAGGAGACTCCCCATGGAGCAGGGAGCTCAATGAGGGGCTCGATCCTGGAACTCTGGGATCATGACCCGAGCCAAAGGCAGATGCTTAACCAACTGAGCCACCCAGGTGCCCCCCAAATATATGCATTTTCAAACATTTTTTAGAGTTTACTGGGGAGGGTTAGTGAAAGCTGGTGCTAGCACTCAGCTCCTCACGAATGAGAATGCCCGTCACCAGGGCTCTTCGTTACCTCTTCAACAGCCACCCTCTCATATCTCCCCGATGCTGGAGCCGGCGTCCATGATTAACAGAAGCTGGAAATGCCAAAAACTTATTTCCTAGCTGCTCTTGGTCCACTGGAAGCCATGGGACGTAGTCTGGTCCAGAGACTTCAGAGGAAATATGCTGAGGGTCTTCTTGGAAATCTCTCCCCCTCCCTGAGATTCAGGATGAAGCCTCGCTCTTGCTTCTGGACTTTTGGACTCATAAAAGAGCAGAGACACCAAGTCAGTGTCCATCTATCACTGAGTTGTTGATCCAACCCCCAAAATCAACTCCTTGGGGGTCCTGGGTGGCCCAGTCGTTTGGGTGTCCGACTCTTGGTTTCAGCTTTGGTTGTGATCTCTGGGTTGTGGGATGGAGCCCTGCATCAGGCTCCACACTCAGCATGGAGTCTGCTTGAGATTCTCTCTCCCTCTCCGTCTGCCCCTCACTTTCATGGTCTCTCTCTCTCTCTCTCTAAAATAAATAAATAAATCTTTAAAAAAAAAAAACCAACTCCTCTGGAAATTTTTATTATGTTGGGGGGGGGCAGGGAATGACCCTTACTGGTTAAAGCATATCTAGTCTGCTTTCAGATACTCTACTCCTTGCAGTCAGAAGCATCCTGCAAGGGTGCCCTCCCATCCCCCCACTCTTGCTCTGAGACTTCCTGCTTCTCACCCTTGTCCTGGTGTGACCTCTGGCACACACAAGTATACTGCCAGGAAAAAAAATGATAAAAAGTTGACGTTTTCTCAATTTCCCCAAATGCCATGCTCCTACATGACCTGCCAAGGTACAGGAGGGTCCAGAATCAAATCCTGTTAGGAGCCCACTAAGGAGAGGGGCAGAGGAGGGGTATCCTGACCAAGTCAGTGAGGCTTCGGGGCACAGCAGGAAGGAATGGCAGGCACAGACAGGCTGGTGATGCTGTAAAGCTTCTTGGGAAGCTATGCCCAGCTCCTTGGAGGATCTGCAGGGTGCCACAGCTGCCCCTTGAACCTCAGCAGGAACCAGGCCAAGAGCTGTGAGCTGCAGCCCCTTTACTACAGAGATGGCCTCTACGTTGTCCGATTGTCTGAACCCTGAGAGATAATCAGCAACAGCTATTCACAGTGGCTGTCGAGAGATGGTGGGAGTGGCTGTGGGGACCAGCAAGGCAGCAGGGAGAAAGAAGGAGGTCTGCAGCCTTTTCTTCAATGGATGATGCTCTCCAGGGCCCCACGGAGGCACCGGAGCAGTCTCCATGGAGGACCAAACTAGAAGGTCCTGCCGAGTTGCCAGCTGGGGGGGCCCTGTGGCTCAAATGTCCCCAGCTCTCTATGTTCCTCTCTTGTGATTCTTCCTGACATCTGTGCAGTAGGGAAGGAATTTGTTTCCCTTTTATTCACTCCTCACTGTGGAAAGAAGATCGCTTTCTCTCACTGGGAGACGAAGACAGAATGAAGGCCCCAAATCTGGAGCTTACCCATCTGCAAAAGACCAAGATTCAACCTAGGCTTCAGATGGCAGACAGCAGAGAAAAGATGTTTACACCCCGCCCCCCGCATTGATCAGCACGTGGCCACCGCTCAGGTAAATCACCGACTGGCCACTTTTGTCAAGATGTGAGACTCTTCAGAGCGTGACTATCAGAGCAGGGTGCTTAATTTGAGCACATTGGCGTGTTTTCTGAAGGGCTCGGAACAGCTGGCAAGCATTTAATAAATTACAACGTCTCCAGTTCTTTGTGCTTCAGCATATCTCCACAGCACAAAATGAAGTGGAAATTTGGCGAAAGAGGTCAAGCTGATCACAAATTAGTTGATTTCAATAACTTGTCTACCTGTGTTGCTAATATCAAACCACAGCAAAGTTTCCATGGAGCTGTGCTCAGGTGAGTATCACAGGACTGATGATGATAGTATCCACATTATTGAATGTGCCAGACACTAATAATTGGTGTCATTTATCCACGCCCTCTACGGTAGCTACCTACTGTCTGTGTGGGTTTGGACTAGTGTCTTAATCCCTTCAAGGTGGTAAGTGACAAAGCCGGGACTCAAACCCGATCTGTCTGACTCCAAGGCCTGGGTTCGAGACCACGATGTCCTGTTACCAGTGAACCACCGTTGGGAACCCCCTCTTCCCATACCCTTCCCTGTACAGTCCTTCTGACAAGTGACCTTTTATGAAGGTGGCTGATTGATAGACTCCCCATTATTTCCCAGGTATCTTGTGTGGGCAACCACAGACCCATTAAAATTCAGCAAGTTCACGGATGCTGGAGCTCCTGGAAGATCACTGGCGATGACGCAATATCATGGCATCTTCCGAGTGTGGCTCGGCCCCAAGGCCAAGCACCCGCATGCTACTACACCATTCTCCCGCTTTTCCCATGCCAGTCAGACTGGAATTATGTTTGCCTAATAAAATGGGCCATTCCTAATTAAATACCCCAACAACATTTTACTCTGTGTGTGTGTGTGTGTGTGTGTGTGTGTTCAGTGATGTTATAGCATGAAATGAGTTACAGAATATAAATGAGAAGAAAGGGCATATCACCATTCTTATGAACACAGCAATTATTTATGGCCATCCCGTTCCTGGGGAGATTTATGCTTTAAGGTCTAATCTATAGCTTATGATTCAATAAAGCCATGTATATTAAGTCTATATCACACAGCTTTTTTTTTTTCCTGACACCAATCCTCATGGCTGGCCATAAGTTACCAGCAAAATTGAATTCTGGTTAATAGAACACTTCAAATCCAAGTCCAGAAAAAAATAATTAAATGCAAGAGTAAAATAATCAATGATGAATACTTTTCATAAGTAAAATGAGGGGTGCCTGGGTGGCTCAGTTGGTTAAGAGTCCAACTCTTGATTTCAGCTCAGGTCATGCTCTCAGGGTCATGGGATCAAGCCCCACGTCAGGCTCTGTGCTCAGTGCAGAGTCTGCTTGATATTCTCTCTTTCTCCTTCTCCCTCTGCACCTGCCCCCACTCTCTCTCTCTCAAAATACAATACAATAAAACAAAACAAAATAAAATATTTAAGAAAAATAAAAATAAGCAAAATGAAATACCCAGAGACCTAATGTGTACCAGCTTGGTCTTTGTTAGTGTTGACTTTTCAAGCCAGGAGAAGAATATGAGAGGATCTCCAAAACAACCCTGGGCTCAAACTTAACTTTCCAGGGTTCATAGAGGAGCTGTGTGTGTGTGTGGGGGGGGGTGTACACACTCCGGGCTATTAGTGCGGAGAAAATTTTAAGACGAATGTAATTGGCTTTCATGTACTGCCTCAAAGAGCAGAGCCATGTCAATTAAACATTTTGAAGATCCAAGTACTTACAACAAGAAGAGAAAAAAAACTTCTAAAAGAGGCTGCAAGAACAAACCTTGGTAACCAGGGATTTGACTAGGAATTTCTATCCCTTCTGCATTTGAACAGCCTGATGCCGATAACGTATTATACAGTTTCCTAGGTTGTCACAATACAAAGTAGAGAAAGTCTGTTAAAAACATACATGCATACCCTCACATATTTTTTTAAAAAGTACTTTATTTTGCCTTTCCTTTTGTTTGAATATCAACATGATTTCATTTTATTTAATTTCAGATAAAAGATATGAAAACGCCACTTACTAAGTGAGGGAATGATCTGCTCTAAATCGCTGGTAATTATAAAGACCACACATATCTCATAAGTCAAGACTGACTATAAATTTTGTTTTTAGCCCATCCATTAGTGAGAAATATTGGCCGCATATATTAGCGGCTGTGTTCAACACATGATTTGTATTTAAAAACTCGTTTCCACCTTTCAGAAGCACTTTGGAAGCGATGGTTCTGTTTATGCTGAAGACTGTTGATGGCTTGCGCCTCCCATGGATGCTTTAGATGGCCTCACTGGGGCCGAAGGAGCCATATGTTGTGAGTGCTGAAAGGACTCCAGGCTTTTCCCTATACGGACAATAAAAACCACTGGAACCTCCCTCTGCTCTGTATTAGCAGAAGTAGAGAGGAAAACAGAACTCAACTGCTATGCGCTGATTATATCCTCCCAAAACTCTGTGTTGAAACTCTAAGACTCAGCACCTCATCGCGTGACTGTTTTGAAGACAGGGTCTTTAAAGAGGTAATTCACTTAAAATGAGGCTGTTAGGCTGGGCCCCCATTCAATCCAACTGGTATTTTTATAAGAAGAAGAGATTAGGACACAGATAGGCATGCATGAATGGGAAGGAGCATGTGAGAACATGGTGAGAAGGTGACCATCTGAAAGCCAAGAATGGCCCCAGGAGAAACCAAACCTGCCAACACCTTGATCTTGGACTTCCAGCTTTCAGAACTGTGGGAAAATAAATATCTGCGATTTAAGTCACCCAAACTGTGAAACTGTTGCCCCCTTAACACACCAAGACATCAGTTGATTATCCTTTGGGTGCACATAGATTTAGAGGTAAGCTAAAACATGGTAAGCCTTGAAGGTCAATATCAGCTGTGCTCCCATCCCAGTATTGGAGATCCATCCTTGGTGAGTAGTGTTTTCACTTTCCTTAGAACTTTCCTGAATATTTTGAGGGATGATTTGTCATCCCAGTAGTTATAGCAACTGATCAGGCCTTTGATTAATAATGAAAGCAAGAATCATCACCAGCATTTATTGGGAGCATATGATGCCCCAGGCTCGTGCTGTGCACTCTATGTGTGGTATGTGAACACCACCACCACAATTGTGTTAGGCAGATCTTATTATTATCCCGGTCTTGCAGATCGGGACTCTTTCATGCCTATGGTTACATAACCAGGAAGCCAGGCTTGGACCCAGGTCCCTCATCTCAGTGGCTTGTAATTCAACCTCTAAGCCACTGACAAGGTTAGTGCCTTAAATTGCAAGAGTATGAAAATGAAATGACACCCCAATTTTTGTTCCAAATGAATGACTAAGATGAAGGAGAAGTCCATTCTCTGCTAAGCAAGCCCTGCTCTCTCCTCTCCACTCCACCTCCCCCAGGAAGCCTTCCAGGCCCACCCCATTGCTAAGGGTTCAGTTGTGCTTCTTTACTCCTACATTGCTTATTGAGGGAACAGTTCATTTGGCATTTGGCATCAACTGTCTGACATTATTGATTATATTCTCATGAGCATTTGTCATATTTTACCAACTTCTATTAAGACATGAGTGTTAGACGATAGTACTCCATGGCTTTCCCTCCTTCATACAAGACAGCATGGGCCAACAAGCCAGGTTATCTGAAAATGACCACAGGAGCTCACCTTGCTTAAACAAGGAGCCAGCTGGACCAAGGGCTCCTTGTTTTGCCAGTGGTGGGAAGGGAGATGGGCAGTTTGCAAAGGGCTGGCATTTAAACCCAGACTGCCCGAGGCAAAACCAGTGGGTTTGCCCCTCACTGGCAAGGCGGTTGTCATACTTGCTCTATGCAAAGGAACCCACCCTGGGCAGTTGGGCACTTGTCAGTTGGGCAAACCAATTTTCTCACAGGCCAGTGGGTTTGGCTGCCTAGAATTCTGCATTGAGAAACTTAGAGGTCTAGTCAGGGATCCACGGAAAAGAGTATCCTGAATCAACCGAAAGCACTTTCTGAGAATAAAAATGCTTAGAGCCTCACCCCAGACTGAATCAGAAAATCTAGGGGGATGAGATTGGAACCACTATGTTTTAAAAGCTTCCCAAATGAGTCTATCATACGGACAAGAGACAGGTGGGAAAACAGGAGAGAACCATTGCCCCCTCCCGTCCCTCCCCGAGCAGTAACCCTGGGGCGTGAATTGGCTGGCTCCGTGAAGCTGGCTACACAGCGTGTTGCCAGTAGTGTTGTCTCCACCACCCTTCTTTGTACAGCCCCCTAGTACTCTACTAGAAGTGTAAGCGGGCTCAGTAAATACTGCTGGTTGATGGATGTGTCAGCAGAGGGAAGAGCTCTGTCCTGCGGGGGCCAGTGGAGGCCCCTGGGGAGTAGAGTAATCAACAAGTCCTGATCTTCAAACTCAGCCCCAGGAAAACCAGGTGGTTCTCCCACCACTAGGGGAACAGGTGAGGTTTCTGTGAGCACCCGTACCTCCTACCTGGAGCACGAGTTCAAAATTGGCGGCTTTGAACTTCTCCTTGCAGTCAGAGCTGAAAGGGGGCTGTCCACTCTGCTGAGTGATAGCTTAGCGTGACCTTGAGCATCTACCCAAGGGGAAGATGAGCCGTGCCCCTCGCAGTGGCCGAGTTAGGCATGTCAGCACTGCTGCGGTAGGTCACAAGCCCAGGGGAAACCCTGGCACTAGGTCTTAAATACTCAATTTAACTTGTACGTATGACCTGCAAAGACACTGCCTGATTATAGGTGTGTTTCCAATACGGCTATGACGTTTGGTTTGGTTGTGTTTTGGGGATGAGCTTTTATGGAGGTTGCCCAAACTTCCGACTTCCTGCATGGGAGCATTTGCAGACATGATCAGGTATTTCCTACCATGGGCAAGAATTTCAAACCAGAATTTGACCAGCTATGAAAGACATTTCTGGGACAATAGGGGAAATTTGAATATAGACAGACTATCAGATGACATTCCTTTTGTTAGGTGTAATCATGGTGATGTATAGGAAAATGCGCTAGAAAAGTACTGAAAAATTTGGGGGTAATATATCATATTGTCCGAAACTTACTTTATAATAAATCATCAAAAAAATATAAAGGCAAAAATATTCAAAACCCTAGCAATTGGGGCATTGTATGGAGAAGAGGGTCTCCCCATACCTATGTGGTGAAATATGATGATGAAAGTTTGTACTGATAATCATGGATCATAAAGAAATGGTTCCAGCTTGGCCTATAATTTACTATTAGAGGATAGGAAAATGTGTGGTTTTAATTTTCCAAATCTTTCCTCCAAAAAGTGGTTTAAGCATGAAAGTTTTTACAATTTTTTAAAGCCCAAAGATCTATAAAGCCTGGCCTACTGCACAGAGTACGTCTCGGGGAGCACAGGCTTGGGAGCTGTTGGGGAGCTGGGACCCCAGTGCCATCGTTCACTAGCTGTGACCTTCAGCAGGTCAGAGAACTGCATGGAGACTCAGGCTTCCCCTCTGTGAAATGGGGTTAATAATGTCTTCCTCATAATGCTGTGAAGCAGGGTATCTCCAGTGCTATGGACAGGGAGGGAGCTTGCCTGGGACACATGAGACAACCAAGAAATGGCGTAGCCTATTGTGGAAAAGGTGGAAGGACATTTGATTTTCTCCCCACAATGTATAGTAAATAAGAGGAGTCCCCCAGAGATACCTGAGTACCAAGTTTAGTACTAACCTTCCATGCCCTGGGATAGATGCATCGACACTTTGGATTGATAGCTGGGGAAGCCCAAAGCTGCCCTGGGAACTGTGTGTCATAGGAAATGGCTCTGTGACATTCACCTTATAAAAACGATTTCTAAAGGAAAACCAATATAAGCAGGTTTCCATTTTTAGTTAGTCGAAACTGTATTTATATACAAAGGAAATTAAACCTAATGTAGGTTGGGGTTCATGGTTCTCCTATTTCTAATCCTCAGCCTCATAAAAAGGACTCGGCTTATCAAACGGACACTAGAGGCCGAGCATCTCTAGATGGCATTGACATTACCTTCAGCACAGCCTGATGAAGTCGGTATTATTACTGATTTATCCCCCACTGAGCGGAAGTGATGGGTGTCAGAGGTGATAAGAGCCACCTCAGGCCTAGAGGTGGCTGCAGGAAAGGCCACACAGCCTTGCCAAGAAGCAGTGCCAGCTTGCCAGAACCCAGCGTGGTCCCCCTCCTGGTCCCGCTGCCTACAAGCCATAGAAGGGGACAAGGATTTAAGTGCTCATGGGGCCAGCGTCTTCCCAGCAACATGAGGGTGATGATAGGAACAAGCCCGTTGGATCTGAGGTGTAAATAAGCTAATACATGACTATGTGCAAAGTATATAGGACAGCCTCTGGCACGTGGCCAATGTTCGTGACACGTTAGCTCATTCAAGAGGGTTAACCTGGCCAACTGACCTTTTGTGCTGCCTCACAGTGCATACGTTAGCTGCTGGCCCTTCTCACTGCTCACCAGATGTTACTAGCAAGAGAGGCTGGGGGCGCCTGGGTGGCTCAGTCGGCTGAGCGTCCGGCTCTTGGTTTCAGCTCAGACCATGATCTCAGGGTCATGAGATTGAGCCCTGCATCAGACTCCACATTCAGTGTGGAGTCAGCTTGAGATTCTCTCCCACTCCCTGTGCCCTTCCCCATGCTCTCTTTCTCTCTCTCTAAAGTAAAATAAATAAAATCTTTAAAAAAAAAAAGTGAGAGGGCTGCAGATGGGCTTCAGGCCCCAAAGACCATCTCTCAGTCCCACCAACCCTCTGGGTGGCCTCGTCACAGGCTTCTCTCTGAGAACCAGGGCGGTCGAGACCCGCCATGTCCCTGTGGTTGCAGCTTCCAAGTGCTGTCTATGTGTTGACTATAAAGCTGTCAAACCATGAAACTCATCAAGGCAGGATTTCAAAAACTTGCTTTGGGGATTAATAGTGTTCTGTGACCCAGAGAGCTGACTTTATCACGCGTGAAAAGGGAATTTCTGTGGCTGAGAATATCTTGAAAGATAGAATTCAGCCACAAACCCCCGAGGATAAACCAGGTTTGAAATATTACATTGCAGGAGCATAAAGAAACATCCATCCCCTCCCACATACATTGCAGCCGTAACAGGACGGAGGGACTCTGGTTGGCTTAGGGTTGGTGTGATTTTAAAAATCATTTTGTATCTGTGCGCCGCACAAGGATTTCAGGCTGGGTTTGGAGACAGCTATGAGGGTGGTTGTGCATCGCAATGTCACAAAACACAGAGGAAATATTCAAAGAAACAAAAAGAGAATGATTCCTAAAGTAAAAAGGGGAGTTTCTTCCAACCATAGCCATAAGTTCATTCATTCATTCATTCATTCATTCATTCATCCACGTGCTCATCTGCTCATTCAACAAATGTTCACAGACTTCTACATGGTTCCAGGCTCCAGGTATGAGGATGGATATAAGCAAAGCTGAGTCCCTGCACTTGGGGAAGGAAGTGATGGTACAGGTCAGTGATTGTGCTTGACCTTGGGTGGGTGCCACCCCCCATGACCTTGCTTTCAGCCCTCGGTGGGTGGAATTGGGGCTTAACACCATCTTACCCACAGAGCTGGTAGTTTTATGCCCCTTGGAGCTGGCGAGGCCATTTGACATCTTCCTGAGAGTGGAGACTGTCACCCTGCTTACACCCCAACTCCTGGTGCTCTGCAGTGCTCCTCCTTTCTGAAAAATGCTCTGGGAAATTGCAAGACAGCCCACGCCTAGCAATTCACTTTGTTTCTCATTGGTATTCTCTCTTTCTCCTCCTTCTCTCCCTCTAAAGAATGAATATCCCATAGGCACATATAATTAAAGAAAGAAAATTGAATCTAATGTATCCTCAGCCCATCATGTTCATGTTTGTTTACTCTGTGCTCATTGCTTGCTATTAATACTCTTACTGATGATAGCTTATACCATGAAGAGGGTAGAAATATTAGTTGCTGTTGATGAGGAAAAATAAGTACCCTTTTATGTAGCTTGCAGGGCAATCAAGTGATAAGCTTTTGTTGTGTACCTGCTACGTGCCCTGACTCAGGACTATCGAGGACACAGATCAAAGATAGGCATGTGCTCTTGTCCTGCTAGCCGAGGGCCTGGCCAGCAGCCCTAGGCCAACGAACAAACTAGCACGCAACCTGAACAACACTTCCCCCACCCTGAGCTCACCTCCTTCACCCTTTCTTTCCTGAATCAGACCCTTTGGCCCATCTCACCCTCCACTTTCTTTTTTTTTTTTTTAAGATTTTATTTATTTGAAAGAGAGAGAGCAGGGGGAGGGATGGGGGGAGGGAGAGAAAGAGGGCGAGGGAGAGGAAGAGGGGGAGGGAGGGAATCTCAAACAGACTCCCCACCCAGCACAGAGCTGATGTGGGGCTTGATCCCACAACCCCGAGATCATGACCTGAGCTGAAACATAGTCAGATACTCAGCTGACCGAGCCACCCAGGTGCCCCGACCCTCCACCTTCTGACCAGTGCCAGATCCAAAGCAGAGCATTGCAACGCAGCTATGTCTATGTGGCGGCTTTGTTTGGGGGGCTGTTTTCTGACATGGTTGCATTAGTGATCCTGTCACAGTGTGAAATTAGTATTAGGCACAGCAAGTGCTTCCAATCTCTACTTCTTCTCTATTTCCCGGTCCTCATCCCCCTTCATCAGGGGGATCATTTTATTCTTTTTTTCCTCCTCTGTTGTCTAAACTATTTTAGAAATATCTTCTTTTACTTAGTGATGTTTTCTCAAAATCTATTCGAATGGAGTTAATCTCTATGGATATGTTCCCTGCTTTGGAAACGTCACTATAAAGTAGGTTAATGCCATTAAATGTAATTCACGTGTACTGCTGGGTACTGAGGGAACGACTGGAAATGTATTTGAGGCTTCCCTCTACCACTTGGAGAGGAGGGTAAGGGCTCCTGTTGGCGAGACCGAGGGACAAGAGACGCGCTGAGACAGGACAAAGGCAGACGCCAGCTGCTCGGGTCTGGCTGGAGGGGTAGATCAGATTGGCTTTTACAGTAATGTCCCCTTATCTGCGGTTTCACTCCCCCAGGCTCCACCACGGTTGGGAAGCAGGTAATCCTCCTTCTGAGAAACCATCAAAAGGTCAGTAGTGGCCTCACGCTAGTCACTCACCTCCCTTCACCTCATCCCGTAGGCGTTGTCTCATCTCACATCATCTCAAGAAGGTGAGTTCAGTACAATAAGATATTTTGATTTTTAATAACTTCTATCATAGTATGTTGTTATAGCTGTTCTATTTTATTATTAGTTATTGTTAATATTTTACTGTGCAATTTACAAAGTAAGCTCTATCCTAGGTGTGTGTGTATGGGAAAAAAATGTATATATAGGGTTCAGTACTCTATGTGGGTTCAGGAATCCACTGGGGGTGTCTTAGAACATATCCCACATGGGTTAGGGGGACTACTGTATTTTAGGCATTCCGAACTTGTAGAAATGGCAGACTGCTGGCACTTACTGGGGCGTGGCCTTGACCAAGTCCCTTACCTTCTCAAAGCCTTTGTTAAACTCTCATCTGTAAAATGGATGTAACAAAGCCTGCTGAATTAAGGAGACCTTGGCAGAGAATGAGCACCATGATCTTTTGACCCTTAACAAGAAGAGCCTGAAAAGCCATTGGGTTGAACTTGGCTCAGTCTCGCCTCACCTGGGTTAACAAGTGTCTCACCTGCAGTACCATTTGAAGCTACATGTCTTAAAAATAGAGCATGCGTAGTGTAGGAATATTATATGGATCTCTTGGGGAGGCCAGAGGATTGGTCCATATGCCTGAAGGTGGGGTTGGGGTTCCGTCAGTCATGTTAAAAAGAGGTCGGTCTAGGAAATGAAGACTTGGGAGAAGGGCATTAGAAACAGCTGAAAGAGGGAAGTGAAAATCAACTTTTCATCTCCATCCATCCAGGGAACATCTGGGAGCTTCCTGGTGGTCAGGGGCCTTGGAATGCCCTTGTCCCAGTGTTGGGGTGGGGGTGAAGAGGGGTCGGCTGGAGAAAGAACATATCCTGGAGTGACTCTTCCTGGAGGGGTTGCTTTCTGCTGATATCCCTTATTCTCTAGGCCGCCCTTGAGGGGCTGCGTCCTGGAAGCTTTCCGAGGCTCTGGTGGCCCCTTAGATGACTTGATCTGCAGGTGGGGGCCTTGCGCCCACTTTCCTCTGATGTTGGGGGTGGGGCCTCCTGGACACGGGCAGTGACCAACCACATTCATCCCTCAGGAACCAGAATGTTAAGGGAGCAGCACTTGGTCCTTCTCCAGGCTGTCCATCCTGTCATCTCCCCCGGGGCACCCCCTCACCCACTCAGTCTTCAGTGGTGCAGGAGGTCAGCAGCCCAGGGGCTGACTGGGGAAAGGCATTAGTTTCCACTTCTGCAGGCAGTCACAGGCTCACCCCTTTACGGTGCTTCCACTCAGGGGAGCAGAGAGAAGCCAAGTGAGAGCCCCTTTCTCCTTTTCACAGAGAAGTGAGGAGGAGGGAGCTAGTCTGCCTCCCACAGCCCATCTCCTCTGGGAAGCCTTGGAGGGAAGGGGCACTCTGCTGAACAGCCACCTCCAGGAAACCCCACAGGGAGACACACTGCCCGCAGCTGGCTCCTTTTGCTTGTTTGTTGTTAATTTCTTTTTTACTGAGATAGAATTCACATTCCATAAAATTCATGATTTTAAAGTACCATTTGGTGGTTTTAGTACATTCGCAGGGGTGTGCAACCATTCCCGCTATCTCTTCCAAGACATTTTCGTCACCCCAAAAGGAAGACTGGTGCTCATCAGCTGTCATTGCCCATCCCCCTCTTTAACACCTAGCAAACACTAATCTTCCTTTTGTTTCTATGAGTTTGCCTAGTCTGGAGATTTCATATACATCGAATCATACAATTTGTGGCCTTTTGTGATGGCTTCTTTCACCTACTGCGATGTTTTCAAGGTTCATGCATGTTGTCATATCAGTATTCTGTTCCTTTGCAGAGTTGAACAATAGTCCCCTGTATGGATAAACTACATTTTACCTGCCCATTCAATCAGTGGGAGGCCATTTGGGTTGTTTGGCTGGTGTTTGAACTCAGATTGTGGGTCACTTTGGGCCCCTTATTTGGGAAGATTGGCCAAACACCTCTGATACTCATACCACCAACCTATAGGACTTGGGCAAAATATCTGAAGATTGAATAAGAACTAAGTCTTTCACAATTATCATATGGTTTCACTCATTTATGGAACATAAGAAGTAGGAAGATCGGTAGGAGAAGAAAGGGAAGAAGAAAGGGGGGGTAAACAGAAGAGGGAATGAACCATGAGAGACTATGGACTCTGGGAAACAAACTGAGGGTTTCAGAGGGGAGGAGGGTGGGGGACTGGGATAGGCTGATGGNATGAGAGACTATGGACTCTGGGAAACAAACTGAGGGCTTCAGAGGGGAGGAGGGTGGGGGACTGGGATAGGCTGATGATGGGTATTAAGGAGGGCACGTACTGCATGGTGCACTGGGTGTTATACGCAAGTAATGAATCATGGAACTTCACATCAAAAACTAGGGATGTACTGTATGGTGACTAACATAATAAAAAATTATTATAAAAAAATTAAATCAGGGGGCGCCTGGGTGGCACAGCGGTTAAGCATCTGCCTTCGGCTCAGGGCGTGATCCCAGCGTTATGGGATCGAGCCCCACATCAGGCTCCTCCGCTATGAGCCTGTTTCTTCCTCTCCCACTCCCCCTGCTTGTGTTCCCTCTCTCGCTGGCTGTCTCTATCTCTGTCGAATAAATAAATAAAATCTTTAAAAAAAATTAACTTAGAATAAATGTTATAATTCTAAAGCAAAGTTGCAGGATACAAGATTGATATAAAAATTATTCTAATTTCTCTATATCTGAAAGATGCAGAATATAAAATTTGAAGTCATACCATTCAAAGTAGCATGAAAAACTCTAAAAGCCTAGGAATAAATCTGACAAACAATATGCAAGACTTTCATAAAGATATTCCAATTGATTGGCATGGACTTACATAGACAACGGATTGAAAGACTTGATAAGAAGATACCATTTGGAAATAACTGGTCTGTAGAATTAATAAAATCTCAATCTTCAAAAAAAAAAAAAAAAAAGAACTAAGTCTTTCAAAAATACTTCCAGGCTTCGAATTCACCCCAATGTTCACTGTGGAAAAACAAGTCTAAATCTTAAGCACAAAGTAGAAGTTCAGGGGCGCCGGGGTGGCGCAGTCGTTAGGTGTCTGCCTTCAGCTCAGGGCGTGATCCCCGCATCATGGGATCCAGTCCCACATCAGGCTCGTCCTCCGCTATGAGACTGCTTCTTCCTCTCCCACTCCCCCCTGCTTGTGTTCCCTCTCTCGCTGGCTGTCTCTATCTCTGTCAAATAAATAAATAAAATCTTTAAAAAAAAATAGAAGTTCAGATAATAGTAAATACAAAGTATAGTCATCTTTATAATAATGACTATCATTGGGATTTTCACATTTTTCTGACTCTGTACAGGAAAATATTAATTCAGTCTAGCTATCTGAAAATAAGGTTGGACACATTGGTGATGGAAAAGAAAAGAGGGTAGGTATATAAGGCCGTTTAACCGCTAAAGATTGTTAAATTTGAAGGCGCCTATTGTTTACAGTGAAATACTTGCTTTGCTCTTCATTCCCTGTCTTTTCTTGAGGTTCTCGCGAGAAGTGCTCCAGTGAGCATCATCAAACAGCTCTTAGCAGATCCCCCGAGATGCGGCAGAGTGGTGATGTTTGTTCAGAGTTAGAAGCAAACGGTTATAATCTCATTTCATTCAAATGGTGTTATTATTGCAAGATGTAACACCAGCCACCCAAACTGTCTCTGACAGTCTCATATTTCTCCTGTTTAAGGAACAGCTGTCAACAGGATCTGGGGGAGCTGAGCAACTGACAAATTATGGGGAAATTATATTTTTAATCAATCACTTGCCTGAAGTTGTGAAAGCTAATATTTGGGTTATAGTTACCTGGCCATAATACCATTCAGAAACTCCTCCCTCATCACAAGACATCTAGTACTATTCATGGTTTTTCTTCTTAGGCTACGATCAGAAAAAAAAAAAAAAGTCTAAGAAAGATGCACTTTAAATCTAAAGACCTGGATAAGCTGAAAGAAAAAGGATGGAAAAATATATAGAAGGCAAAGCCTGAGCCTATGGAAGCTGAAATGGCTTTATTAGTAGCAGTTCAAATTCAATTTAAGGCAAGAACCATAGAGCAGAGATAAAGAGGAGCATTTTACGGTGAAAAAGAGTCAATTCATCAGGATACATGAAAATACAAGATGTATTTGGTCCTCAAAATTAACACAAAATATTCAGAGAAATTTGAAATCCACAAAGAAAAAAAAAATAACAGTGTTAAAGACAGAGATAGATACAGTTGGAGATTTCAACACCCCCTCTCAGTAACTGACGGAAAAAGTAGGACCAAAAAAATCAATGAGGTTACGGAAGATCTGAGTAACACAATTCACAAACTTAATTGGAATTTACTGAACAAGGTGGGGGACACATTCCCTTTTTGAGAACACGTGGAACACTGACTAAGAGAAACCATATGCTAGGCCATAAAGTATGTCTCAATCAAATTTCAAACTATTGAAATCTTTAAAGGTATATTTCTGAATCACAGCAATGTTAAATGGGATATTAATAACGCTAAGATATATGGAAAGACTCCAGATGCTTGGAGATTAAACAGCACACTTCTGAATGCACAGGTCAAAGATGAACTGTCAGCAATAAGAAAACAGGTGCACTGAAAAATAATAATAAAGACACAGCACATCAAAAATTCAAAGATTCCACTAAAACACTGACTTAAGAGAAATGTATAGCTTTACTTGTCAGATCACTGATTTGAAATCTTTCTTCTCTTTGGAGATGAGTTTCCATATGACGAAACTAGAAAGATGTGGGTGAAGTAAGCCAAAAATACATAGAAAGGGAAAAATAAATATGAGGGCAGAAACAGAAGATAAATAATAGAATTAACAAGGACAAGAGTCAGTTCTTTGAAGGAATTGGTAACATCGATAATCCCTTAGCAAGACTGAATTTATTAGTTGAGGGTTAATCAGAGAATCTAAGCCGATGAGGAGCGTAGAATATAGGATATGGGAATTTGACTCGATGTGACTAGGGCAGCCGTTAAACTACGTAAAGCAATTGCTTTAGTATCTGAAGCCTAGAGGGCTTTCCGTGGGGAATGAATAGGGGACACAAAGTACGAGGATATAGGGCAAACAAGGAGGACCTGCTGGAGTGCAGGACGGCAAACAGAACCTGCATTTGCCTTTCACCTCTGCTAAGCATCCAAATTCAATGTCTTGAGTGACCTGCTGGTGCACTTCCCATGGAGCTGCATAGGCACATGGACCAGGATTCTGACAAGCTGAAGGAGATCCAGTAGGAGCTGGAAGACCTACAGGTAGGCTGCTGCCCCTCCCCCCCATAAAGTGAGCCCATAAACAGATGATAAGGTGAGGTGACTGGGTGGCTCAGGCAGTTAAGTGTCTGACTCTTGGTTCTGGCTCAGGTCACGATATCAGGGTCCTGGGATCAAGCCCCATGTCCAGCTCTGAGCTCAGTCAGGAGTTTGTCTGAGGATTCTCTCTCCCTCTGCCACTCTTCCTGTTCATGTAAGCGCTAAATAAATAAATAAATAAATAAAATCTAAAAAAAAGAAAATGACATCAAATTATACATCCTTCTCATTTCCTCACCCAGTTAAATATTTCAGTGTATTAAAGCAAGAGCTTACACGCTCGGCCAGTTAGAGCATCAGGATTTACTTTGCAGAAGGATTCTTCAGGCAGCAGAACATGGATCATGGAAGATCATTATTTCATTGACAAGCTCAAGGGCAAGAACAACGAAAGTTAAAAATCATTAGCCACTGCACATTAAAGATGGGTGAGAAATGGGAATAACACTTCTGAAATGAAAATTAATATGCCCATAATATGTTCAAGCAGAATTGCACACAACCTTAAGACCCATTTACTACCCAAAGTGGGCATCTTCGTACACGGTCCAGCTCCTTTGCTTCCTTCTAATACAGGTACTTTGCCTTTTATAGTCAGGGTTATACGACATGACATTCTTCTCTATGCAGAGTTTTTCTGAGAATAGCGATCATAAGAAAGGAGCTCGCAGTTCAGTTTCTGCTTTCTCTGCCTGTACAGAGAGCACAGAGTCTGCAGAGAAGGGCCTTCCCAGAAGTATAGCAGAGACCCATTGAAACACTGTCACACAACCTAGTGCTTGCTGGAAGGCATAACGAGAAGGACAAACAAAGACTTGATCAAGGTCTTACCACTCAAAACTCTCATCTGCCTCTATCTCTGCTGCCAGTGAGGAAAGGCATCTGATTAATTCACACTGGGATCTGGGGGTACCTTCCCGGAGTTTGCATCTTTAAAAAAAAAAAAAAACCTGGAGAAATCAGCTGCAGTAGGAATGAGTAATGGAGAGATTTCAGGCTCCAAGGAAGCTGGGTTGGGAGAGATTTGGGGATTATGGGGAGAATTTTCAGGCTCTGCTCAAATCCTTACCCTCCCCTCCAGATTTTCTTCACTGTTTAGTGAGCCTGGTGACTACCAACTAGCCCATTGACAGGTAGGTTCATCTTTGCCCTGACTAGAAGCTTGATATCATTACCTCCCCGGCTGGCAGTTTGTTCTTCCATCATTTCCAACAAAGCCATTGTTTCTGATCCCACATAGACCTGGGATGCTAGTTACCCACCCGATCGTGTCCCCTGTCACTTTTCATGTCTTTCAGCAGAATGTATGACGTGGCATTGTTCAAACAGACGGTGCTAAAATACATCTCCAGAGGGAAGAACTTCTCTCCGGCCACAGAGTCCTAAAGTCATCACCCAGAGAAGATACTTCGTCGTGGATCAGAAGGTGTCTGAGAGCACCCTGAAGGGAGGAAGGGTTGAGGGAGACCGGTGGTTGTGCACACAGAACCAAGGATGCCGCGAGAGGGAGCCTTCTCTTCCTCCTAGACTTCATTACAGCTTTAAAGCCTGCCAGCTCGATTGTATAATGCAACTTTCTTCAATTAAATCTGCATTTTTGGGGGGGTCTTGCTTCATGTCATCTCAGTAATTGCTTTCAGGATCTACTCATGCCAGTTGCTGCCACTACTCTGTATAAAAAAGAAAGAAAGAAAGAAAGAAAAGAAAGAAAGAAAGGAAGAAAGGAAGAAAGAAAGAAAGAAAGAAAGAAAGAAAGAAAGAAAGAAAGCAAGCTGTGCTACTAGAAAAGAATGAAAAACACAAATGTATCCTCTCTCATATTGCTTTCTTGTTTCTGGAGGGGATGGATGCCAGAAGGGAGGGGGAAAGAATTCGCAAAATCCAGCGATGCTAAGTTGGAATTGCGTTTCAGCAGTCCACTGGAGAGCGTGACCAAGCCAGGCTGCTTCTGGGGCCCTGCGTTTGTCCTTTTGCGGCCAGTGTATGTTGCTCAACATGCATGTGCCAGACTGCATCTCAGACACTTCAAAATCCAAGCAGGATCAGCCGAGCATCCACAAGAGTGGCCCCCAGCTTCCCAAAGATGGCAGAACCCTTGTTCACACTCAGAACTCTACTTCCGGTGGCTCTTTCCCAGTTAAAATCATGGCAGCGTCAAGTGGACAATTCTCTCTGGATGTTCTTTCAATCAATGCTGGTAGCTACTGTATTACCATTTCCTCCACAACCTTCTATTTTGAAAACAATGGTAAGTCAGGGAAAAGCATCAGGAACAAGATAAAGTAAAACTGTTCTCTTATTAGATATCATTAAGAGACTCTTCGAGTTAAGAACAGGGACTCTGTTATATTCAGGTGGCTCTAAAGACCTAGTTGGCAGGGAAGTGTCTCCGATCTCTTCTCATCTACTGGTGCTAGAAGGGCTTGCAAGGGTGCCGTGTGCAAATGAGTGCCAAGAAGACTATTAAAACAAGAAAGGGATATGAAGGGATTATGTCCACTGGTCATCCACCTGGATTCCAGGAGTCATAGAAGTTCAAGGGGATGCCTCCAGGCATCTAGAAAGAGCTGTACAGGGTGGTTCAGGGGATGGACAGGTTTCAGAGCTCCTGTTCTACACCCCACCTTACACCATGAGGGCTTCCCTCCCCCTTGCCTTACAGATCAGTGCCCCCCTGGGAAGTTCTGTGTATAGAAAGGGCTCTATCACTGTGAAAGTCATTGAATACCACTAGCCTACGTCCCACTCCAGCATGCTAGAGAGCCTTACTGATGAAGCATCGTCTTTGGAATGAGAATGGTTTGAAGTAGCAAATATTTTGATGAATGACTAAGTCAGAGCTGGGCTGTGGTCAACACTGTTGTGTTGGTTTGTTCTAGCATCTGGCACCCCTTCTCAGTCCTGCAGCGTCGTACAGAGGGAAAGCACTCCAGCAAGAGGAGAAGGGCATTCTGTCCTTGCCTGTGGTTTCTCGCTCTCTCCCACCTAGCGCCCTGTGCCGGGGAAGCTGAACCGGCATAACATAGCCCTGAGATAGTTTGAGACACTCAAGTCCACCCTTCCATGCAGGTCTGCATAATGTAAGCGGAGCTTAGCTTACTTAAAAATAGACATGCCCATGGTTGGGTAACACGCGGCTTTTATTGCTGCCATAAACCAGGATTCAGCGAAGGGAGCCCCTGACCATTATTCTTCTTGTTCACTCTTTTTCTTAATCCGTGAAACAGTAAAGGATGGTTGCAGGGAAAAGTTAATAAGAATACGCATCTGATGGGTATTGTGAAATGTTTGTTTTATGGTAATGGATAAAGCCATTTAGAAGCAGACTGCAAAAAGCCACAATTCCTGGTACCATCAGGATGGAGTCATGCACAGAATCTACAAATGAGGCAGCCCAGCTTTCCAGCAGAAACATGTGGACCCTACAGAAGTTAGAAACAAAGCTGCCAGGGACTGAATGTTGAGCAACGGTCGGGGTTTCTGTAAATGGCGCTCTTGGATGCTCAAAACAACTTTCATGCGAAGCGTTCTCATTTTACAGATAGGATGAGGCTCAGCGGAGTTAGAAGTTCAAGCCGCGGAGCTTGAGCTTTCAAATCCGGATCTGCCTGACCTGTTCTCTGGAGTTTCCCACACTTCAACCCTGTTTGGGTACTTCCAGGGACAGGGAGGGTGCTGCCTCCCCGGCCACACAGCTGAGTGCGGGACAGAGTTGACAAGTAACAAGCATTTTGTGTTGAACTCTTTTGTCCTCCCTTTCCTGTTTATGTCGAGCCTTACCTCCTTTTTACCTATCATAAATGATTGTTTCCTTCCAAATGATATAAATGAAGATTGCTAGAACGATCGAATGTGCAGCGTAATCAGGGTAATGTGCATCAAACACGTGTATTCTATAACCGAAGATGTTAACCTCGGTTTGTTTTCTTAGTTCCTAGTTCCAAGACCTCTAGAAGGAATCTTACTAGGAGAAAACACGTTCTGTAGTTAAGATGGATGAAATTCTTGTCTGTATTGACTTTGGTAAGATAGCCAGTTAAGAACATCTTTAATTATCTGGTCCCAGGGGTTATGTTTGAATTAACTAGATTTTGGTTTCTCTCTCTTCCGGGATACGTTCTCAATTGGTTTCTACTGATGACTTGTACAAGAATCAACAGATAAATATGCTTCTAAGTAAGTAATAATTTTTCCTTGGTTTAGAGGATTCAATAGTTTAAGAGAATAAAATATTTTTGCTGCTTATATCATTGACAACATTGGTTCTCAACTAAGAATGACTTTGCCCTGGGAGTATTTGACCATGCCTGGAGACATCTTTGGTTGTCACAACTGGGGAGATGGGGTGCTGTTGGCACCTAGTAGGTAGAGGCCAGGGGTGTTGCAAAACATCCTCTGGTGCTCAAAACAGGCCCTCCACTGAGAAGATCTGCCTCCGCGTGTCAGTACTACCATGGTTGAGAAACCCCAATCTACAGCAATACCAAAAGAATGCAAATACCAGGGGCTATAGATTTCACAATACACATAATCATTTATAATAATAACATCGGTGCCCTCCATAATATTAAGAATCAATTGGAATGAAGTATAATGGGCCATAATTTAAAGACCACAAGTTCAAGAGTGTTATCGGTATCTAATAGAAGCATCCTTCACCCTCCTTTCTGTAGAAATTGTTGAACAATGACTAATCATACCATGTTTCTGGCATGCAACATGGCTTAATTCTCAGATTTCTTTCTTTTTTAAAAAATTTATTTGAGAGAGAGAGAGATCGGGAGCAGAGGGGAGGGGCAGAGGGAGAAGCAGACTCCCCGCTGAGCAGGGAGCCCCATGTGGGACTCGATCTCAGGACCCCGGGATCATGATCTGAGCCAAGGGCAGATGCTTAACCGACTGAGCCACCCAGGCGCCCAATTCTCAGATTTCTTGAAGACAAATGGACAAATAAACTCAGGATAACATGGACCATGCGGTGTTGGCTTTCACGTAACAATGATGGCAGGAGTGTCAACTAAAATCTGAGGACACACAAAGAAACCACTACTACTATTGAATTTGGGGCTGGTCTATTTAAACCTCATGCTTTGATGTCTTCAACCTTAAAATGAAAATAAAGGGGGTCACCTAGGTGGCTCAGTCGGTTAAGCATCTGCCTTCAGCTCAAGTCATGATCCTGGGGTCCTGGGATCAAGTCCCATGTCTGGTTCCCTGCTCAGTGAGGAGTCTGCTTCTCCCCCTCCCTCGTTGTTCGCTCTCTCATTCTCTCTTAAATAAATAAATAAAATCTTAAAAAAAATAAAATAAAGGAAAAATATCTGACACATTAAGGTGATTATATCAAATAAAATATGCCAGCTCCCTGTTAAGTATAAAATGCTAACCTACACAAGGTTTTACAGGGAGATCCATTGTTTAAGTAAAAACAGACACGTCAAACAGCCACAAGAAATTGCCCAATAATATTTAAATTCTTAATAGCAAGCCCTAAAATTGTTATGCTCCAGTTGATTCAATCCATGATTTAGTCATTCTTTTCTAATCAAACACAATTACGTGAATTACATGCTCTTAATAATATCCTGAAATTAGATTACAACATTGCACCTGGAGCTTTCTCGATTACCAACGGAATAGCATCTCTTTAGGAAGCAGAAATGGTTGAGTGAGTTCTGAAATGAGACTAGAAAGAATGAAAATAGATGAGGAGAAGAAACATGTATGAAGTAATCTTTCAATTAACTAAAACCAGAGAGAAGAAAAGAGACATATAGATCAAAATCTGGGGTAGAGAACACTCTCCCCTTGTGGTTTTCTGACATTAGACAACTTCAAAAAGCAACATGACTTTACTAAAAAGAAGCCTCTATTGAATAATTAGAGTAGATGCAGGAAGACAAACAATTTTTTTTTTTTTTTTAGAGCGGCGTCGGAGGGGGCAGAGCGAGAGGCGGAGAGCCTAGACTTCAGATCCAAATGGCTCATTCACAGCTAGTTGCCTGGTTCTGTGTCAGCCCAGGGGTTCCCCCTCAATCAGCAATTTCTGCCTTTTCAGGCTTTCCAGCAGGCCGAGTACCTGAGCCCTTCTGATCTCTACATCCACCCAGGGTCTCCCTCCTCCTGCTTTTCTGGTTTGGGGAAGGGCCCTGAGCCCAGTGCCCTGGGCTCTCCATCCACCTGGGAGGGTTCTAGGCGCATGTAAATTGCCCACTAGATCAACAAAGCTCACACCAACACTTGTGTAGTCATTGCAGCACTCGTGATTCTAAAATCCCTTCATTAGCTTTTTTACTTTGGTAAAATAGATACACAACTTACCATTTTAACGATTTTTAGATGTACAATGGCAGAAAGTGCATTCACACAACCATCACCACCATTCATCCACCGAACATTTTCATCATCCAAACTGAAACCCTGTGCCCATTAAATAACTCCCCGTTCTCCGCTCCTCCCAGCCCCTCGTAACCTCTGTTCTACTTCCTGTTTCTGTGAATTTCACCTTTCTGTGTAACTCCTACGGGTGGAAACATACAATACTTTTTAAGGTGACTTATTAGCTTAGCATAATGTATTCAAAACACATCCCTGTTGTCACATATATGAGAATTCCATCCCTTCCTAAGACTGAATAATATTCTATTGTACGTGTGAACCACAATTTGTTTACCCATTCATCTGTTGACAGACATTTGTATTGTTTTCACTTGTTGGCTATTGTAAACACTGCTGCTATGCACATGGATGTACTATTCACTTCTCTGCTTTCAATTCTTATGAGTATATACCTAGAAGTGGAATTGATGGATTGGATGGTAATCCTATATTTAATTTTTGAAGTGCCACCATATTGTTTTCCTCAGCAGCTGTATCCTTTCTCATTCCCATTAGCAAAGCACAAGGGTTCTAACTTCTCTACATCCTAGTCAACACTTATTTTCTGGGTTTTGGTTGGTTTTTTTTTTCTTAAATGTCATCCTAATGGGTATGAAGTGGTATCTCATTGTGATTTTGCTTTGCATTTGAAATGCATGCACTTTGGTACCATGTAGATCCATGGTACAGAGTGCCTATTTCTCTACATTTTCATCAACACTTGGTATAAACAGGCTTATTAATTGTCCTAAATTGATGTGTGGGATGGTATCTCATTGCTGTTTCATTTCAAAATTTGCATAGTTATGTGAGAGGTTGAGAATATTGTAATCTATGTATAGGTTTCCTCCTCTGGAAATTATTCATATTATTTTCCCCATCTTTCTATTAGGTTTGTCTTTTTAAGTAGGAATTCCGTGTATATTCTCGTTACTGATGTCTCATCAATTACATGCACTGTGAAAGCTGTTCTTTTCATGTTCTTTCTTGCCTCTTGGTATGAGAATTTATATTTTTAATTAGACAACTTTATCAAACTTGTTATTTATGGCCTACAGTTTTTCTACCATTAAAAAGAATCTGTCCCTACTCTACTGTCATAATGATATTTGCTTATGCTTTTTTTTTTTTGAGAAGTTTTATAGTTTTTTTTGACATTTGTGTCTTTTACACAACGGAATTATTTTTTAATATGGTCAGAGATAATGACCTAATGCTATCTTTTTCTGAAATGAAGACATCTCATTATCCTGGAATCACTAGTTGTTTGGTCCATTCTTTTCCACACTGATTTTAAAGCCACTTCTGTCACATACCAAGCTCGCACACATATGTGGTCCTGGTTTCAGGCTTCCTGAGGTGTTCCACTGGCCTTTGTATATATCCCCAGGCCAGCGCAGCCCTGTTTTATTTACCAAGCCTGTATGGTAAACTTTGTTATCTAGCAAGACAAGTTTTGTTCCCTATTCCAAGTTTCTTCCTTCCCATACATTTGGCCACCTTCTTCAAATTTGTCTTAGCATTTCTTCACCCATGTCAGATTGTTTGAAAAACTTCCCTAAGACTTTCATTACACCATCATTAAAATGATAAAGTGATATGTCTTCTTTATGATATCAAATCTTCCTGCCTATGAACTAGTATGTCGATCTCATACATCTTACAGTAAAGTTTTTTATTCAATTTTTTTTCTGCGAATGTCTGTTATGAATATACAATTTCAGGTTTTTTAAAATTACACTTTCTACTTAATAGTCCCTGGGATATAAGTATGCTATGGATTTTTCATATCGATCTTCTGTCCAGCAACAATATAGAGCTGTCTTATTTGTTCTAGTAGCTTTTCTGTAGATTCACTTAGAATTTTATGTCAACAGAAATTTTGTCTGCAA
The DNA here is from genome assembly GCF_002007445.2 of Ailuropoda melanoleuca. NCBI lineage: Eukaryota > Metazoa > Chordata > Mammalia > Carnivora > Ursidae > Ailuropoda > Ailuropoda melanoleuca. The sequence continues at coordinate 119,260,265 of NC_048223.1, forward strand.
ATAATGGTAATTTTGCTTCTGCCTTTGTAATTCTTATACATTTTATTTCTTTTTCTTGTCTTACTGCACTGACCTGAAATCTTTTATGTGATGTTGAATAGAAGAAGTGATTGAGCAATGCAGGTGCTATTCCCGACTTCAAACGAAATATGTGTAAGGTCCCTCTCTTTCGGTATATTTATGTCTATATTAGGAAGACTCTCTATCAAGTAAAAATATTTTCTCCTATTCCTAGAGTTCTACTTTTCTTAAATAAAAGAATGTTGAACTTTTAATTTTTTTCTTTTTTTTTTTAAAGATTTTATTTATTTATTTGAGAGAGAAAGAGAGCATGAGTGGCAGGGAAGGGGAGGGGCAGAGGGAGAGGGAGAAGCAGACTCCCTGCTGAGCAGGGAGCCTGATGTGGGGCTTGATCCCAGGACCCTGGGATCAGGACGTGAGCTGAAGGCAGATGCCTAACTGACTGAGTCACCCAGGTGCCCCTTTTCTTTCTTTTTTATTTGACATTTGAGAAGCAGTGCAGTAGCCTACTTGGAGAACGGACCCTGGAGTCAGTTCCTGGAACATAATAAATGTTGGAGGACACATTGTTTTGAGGGGCACATTTGTTCTCAAACTCGTTGGTGTCAGCACCCTTTTACTCTCTTAAAAAAAAAATTAAAGACCACAAAGAGCTTTTGTTTTTGTGGGTTGTGTATCGATCAATATCTATCATGTTAGAAATGAAAACTGAGAAATGTAAAAAGTAGCTATCAACTCATTTTAAAACAACAATAAGCCCAATCCATGTTAAGATAAGTAATGTAATTTTTTAAAAAGATTTTATTTATTTATTCGACAGAGATAGAGACAGCCAGCGAGAGAGGGAACACAAGCAGGGGGAGTGGGAGAGGAAGAAACAGGCTCATAGCGGAGGAGCCTGATGTGGGGCTCGATCCCACTACGCTGGGATCACGTCCTGAGCTGAAGGCAGACGCTTAACGACTGCACCACCCAGGCGCCCCAGTAATGTAATTTTTTAACAAAAAATAACATATTCTCCAAAACAAAACCAAGTGGAGTGTGTGTATCTACTATACTTATTAAACTTATCCCAGAGTATTTTCAAATATTATTCGATTACTCACCTGTTCTGTAGAAACATACATCCAGCACCTCCCAGCCTCTAAGGTTGAGTTCAGAGACGACTTTGCTTCTGGTTCTCTAATTACACTTCTCCAAGGCACTAAATGCCCCAGTTTTTCCATTGATAAAATAGGATTGCTGGTTACCACAGACCAATCCTGGTGTTTTAATTAAAACCAGGGAGACTGTCTTTTAGGACTGGGCTATTTGTAATGTGGACAGTGACATAAATTTCTGGGTAATGGAGGAAAAATCTATTTTGGGCAAAGTATTTGGAATCCCTAAAAATCATACTCTCTACCTAATAGTTGCTTGAGAATAGTGTTATCAATAGACTGTAAACAAGAAAATATGCTTCTTTAATCAATTGTGCCTCACCTAAACTATGATTTATCTCTGGTCTTATGAAAGGAGAATGTTTATTTAACAAGAGCAGTTGCTGTCATTTGTCAAAATCACATTTTTTTTTCTGAAATTATTTTTCTGCTCACATTTTTACATACCCATGGTAGCAGTTATTTCTCTGTTAGCTGGATCAGTGATCAGAAAGCTTGCTTTGAGGGGATTACTTCAAGATCGTGTCGAATAACACAGGGATCCTGTGGGAGGCATTTGCACGAGCTTCCCGAAAACTACCTCATAACCAGAAGCAGCCGCTGATCCAACGGCGGCAGCGAGAGCCTTCTCTACCCACTCAAATGAGTTGTCTCCTGGAAGTTCAGTTCTCCTTGTTTTCACTGACATCTGTCCTGTACCTCAGCCACACTGCAAAACAGATGTGTTCTAAGCATGATTTAAATATAACCTTCTAAACACACTATGGTCATTATCTTCAATTTAGGAGAGAACCGAAGTTGTTCTCACTCTTCTGAAGCGGTAGCAACCTGAAAACATGGCAGCCATTAGAACCACCAGATGCCAAGCTTCCTGGGCATGATGGCTCACTCTCAACAGGTGAGGATTTCCTACCCATAGAGAAGGGGGCCCTGAGGTGTAAGGGCTCCCACAGGCCCTCTTCTCTGCACCCAGCATCTGGGACAGCTGCTTTACCTTAGCCTGCCCTCAGACTCTTCCTTTCCAAGAGTGACTCCTCCCACCTTACGCCAGCTTCATCTCCTCCTTCCTCTGCCCACACCAGTCCAAGCACATCCCTCCGGGCACTTCTCTTTTCCATTTCCATCAATACTTGGTGACTATCTGCTTTGTGTCAAGAGATAAGCGCCGTTCATCCAGTGAACCTAGGAGTACCCAGATTGATCCACCACCAGCCAACCTTTCCTTTAAGATTCCTGATAAATATATACAGCAGACAATACAAGCATTGGACACTCGTTGTTACTATTCCAGCATTGTCAGCATGGTCATTTCAGCATGATCACTAGGGTGACAACTGTTCTGGTTGGCTTTGGACTGAGGAAGTTTCTGTCACATGGAACTTTCAGCTTTAAAACCAGGGCAGTCTAGGCAAACTGAAGCAAATTGGTCATTGTGATGGATTCAGTTGCGTCCTCCCAAAATGCTGAAGCCCTAACTCCCAGTATACCAGAAGGTGACTTTATTTGGAAATAGGGCCATTGGAGTTGTAATTAGTTCATTAGTAATTAGATGACATCATCCTGGAGTATGTTGAACCCCTAATCCAATATGACTGGTGTCCTTATAAAAAGGGGAAGTTTGGAGACAGGAATGCACACATGGAGAGCACCATGTGAAGAGAAGGCAGAGATCGGGGTGATGCAGCAGAAGCCAAGGAGATAAGATCCCCAGCAACCCACCAGAGGCTAGGAGAGAGTCCTGGAAGATTCTCCCTCCTAGCCCTCAGAAGGAACCAACCCTGCCAACACATTGCTTTTTGACAAAAGTCTGGGCTCACTGAGCAATCGTGCCGGATGGTTGCAGACAAGGGAAGGGATGGATGAAATTTAAGCATTTGGGGGATGGTGAAGCCACAGGGAGGGAAAAAATTCACTTAGAGCTTCCCTGGGCTCTAAGAGGAGCTGGGGGCTTTTGAGGATTGCGTGGGTAAGAGGAACGCAAGTCCTGTCTCCAGGCTGCACACTGGGACTGGGGCTGTGGGTGGGGCTTTGGCAGAACTTCCCATAGGAATGAGTCAGGAATGAACTTCCCCATCCCAGCAAAGATCTCCATGCAAAACCTGACAAGGAAGCTACCAATGTCAAGGGCATCCCAGTGCACTCTTTGAATAAGGAATATGAGCCACAGGCCAGCAGAGCGTTGGATGAATGATCTGGATGCTGCCATATCTTCAAGGCCTGGGTACAACTCAGAGGAGGGGAAGGAGGGCTCCTATTCCATAACCAAGACAGAATTTCCTGCCAATCTGGTTGGTGGGAGCTTGGAGTCGATTGAAGTTGATTTAGAAAAACGAAAACACTGTGACATTTCATATGTGCACGGATGTAGGGTAATATTCATATCCACTGCACATTCATTGTGCTGGTGATAGGATGTGCTTTCAATTTCTGCAAGCTGCAGCCTGACTGGCGGGTACCCCAAGGCCCATTCCTTCTCTCAGCTTCCTTGCCTCAGCTGCCCAGCAGGGCCTGTGGAGAGACACTTCTCCCCACCAACCCCAAACAGAAGTCAGCGTAGAGGATGCCTGCAGTGCTACAGCTGTGCTCTGAGTTCCAAGGAGAGGGGAGCCTGGGGGAGCGGGGAAGGAGGTGGTGGCTGTAGGGGAGGGGAGGGGACCAAGGAGCCTGGAGCATGGGAGACAAGAGGAATAAAACTGACTTGCAAGCCAGCCCTCCAGAGTCCTCCTGGGTCTCTCTAGCACTCCAGGAGGCCACCTCAGCTCCCCGGCTTGCATTTCCGCCCCAGCTATTTCTGGCCTCCACTCACAGACCAGGGTGCCCATCAGACTGGATTACAGCCCACCGCTCACTGCACTGTCCCATTTGCCATCTGCAGACAGAAGAAGAGAGTGTATTTCAGCTGCAGAGAGGGAGAACTCAGGGTCTGTGGCAAGGAAAAATGGAAAGCGGTGAAGGAGAAAACTCCATTACCAACACTCCAAGGAGCCAGGATCATCCATCTTCCTCTTCTGGTTGTCAGAAAGTAACTCTACCTACAGCTTCAGCCATCTTTCTGAAGGAAAAAGAAACACTGCACGCTTATTTTCCTCTTTTAATTGTAGAATTAAAGGGATGAGTGAGAAAGCTCCACACCCACCTCAATATCTCATTTTTTTTACTTTATCAATATCACGTCTTCCAGACTGGGGGTGAGGGGAGAGCCCACCTCTTTTTTATTTTTTAATTAATTAATTAATTTTTTTGTTTTTGGGGAGAGCCCACTTGTTTTCATAAGGCCTCACCCCTAGTTGTAGCCTCTTTACCTTTCATGAGTACGTTCTATCTGCCGGCCCATCTTTCCGTGATTAGTCTAAACACAGCCAGACACCTCAGACCTCTCTACTACCAAATTACCCCCTGTTGTCTTCCTAAAACCCATGAGCTTTAGCCAGGGATTTGATTTTGAGTTCGAAAGACAAGGGAAGAAAAACATCTGAAGAACAAAACTAGTGACGATGTCCTATTGTCTTGCTTGCTGTTTGTGTTCACTTCCCCAGAGACTGGGCACAGTGCAGGGGAGCCCCACTCTCGAGCAGGGCGCTCAGCACACTGGTGAGTCATGGGCAGACTGAGAGATAGATTACAGGCAGCTACTGCTACTAATTAAAGCCTCCAGGTAAATCTCTTTTCTAATAAAACAGAGAGGATCCAAGGTTATCCTTCTTTTTTTTTAAGATTTTATTTATTTATTTGACAGAGAGAGAGTACAAGCAGGGAGAGTGGCAGGCAGAGGGAGAGGGAGAAGCAGGCTCTCCACTGAGCAGGGAGCCGGATGCGGGGCTCAATCCCAGGACCCTTGAGCCGAAGACAGACGCTTAACCAACTGAGCCACCCAGGTGCCCCGAAGGTTTTCCTTATAATGAAATGACTTTCACTCACATTCTGACACAGTCTCTTGAGAGCAAGAAAAGGGGGAGAAGTGCAGATAGCACACCCAGAATTCTTGGACCACCTTGGCTCTTCCTCAGCTCAGGATATACCTTTATTGATACCCTGTTAATAATTATGGTGGTTAGGGGCGCCTGGGTGGCACAGCGGTTGGGCGTCTGCTTTCGGCTCAGGGCGTGATCCCGGCGTTGTGGGATTGAGCCCCACATCAGGCGCCTCTGCTATGAGCCTGCTTCTTCCTTTCCCACTCCCCCTGCTTGTGTTCCCTCTCTCGCTGGCTGTCTCTATCTCTGTTGAATAAATAAATAAAATCTTTAAAAAAAAATTATGGTGGTTAGATAAGGTTGTAGCAAAAACGTTTTTAAGGTTTTTTTCTTGAAGTCTAGGGGTATATTTTATTTATTTATTTATTTATTTATTTATTTATTTATTTATTTATTTATTTTTGAAGATTCTGTTTATTTATTTGAAAGAGAGAGTATGTGAGCTGGAAGGAGAGGGAGAGAAAACCTGAAGCAGACCCTGTGCTGAGCTAAGAGCCTGATGTCGGACTTGGTTCCAGGACAGTGAGATCATGACCTGAGCTAAAACCAAGAGTTGGCCACCCAACCAAGCCAGGCAGGCACCCCCACCACCCCACTGTGGTGTATTTAGAATGTGACACCATCTGACTCCTCCCTTATGACAGACACAGTCACTGGGCTCAAATGACCTAGAAACATGGACTCCAGATCTCCCAACTTGCTTTGCTCCTCAGAGGCACCAGCCTTTCCACATCTCAATATACACCTCTTAAAAATGACCATAACACATGACCTCGCTCATGGGGTGCTTGCCAAGGTAAAATGAACTACAGGAGATCCTCAACTTTCCAAAGTTTCAATGACCTCTCAGAAATAGCAAGAAAACTGGCTGTAGAGGAAGGATTTTTCAGCTCTGCCTGATACCAGCAGATGGAGTTAGGTGTCACAAGTGTGGAGGACAGAGGGACCCAAGAACAGCCTTTGGGAATCTAATGTGTCCATAAGCTCTTGAAGGAAAAATGCACCTTGAAGTTCGAAGGGTTTGAAGTTATTGCCAAGATTTATATGGCAGCCTTTCATCTTTACCTCTATGCTGGCCTCTGCCATGAGCACATGTTTGCCAGCGAACTCGACAACAGAGGGGTCGTTCATCCAGGTTTATGCTTGTTGTCATGGAATAATTGTCTCCTCTTGCAGTCAGTGTCTGGTTTGTAGGGTAAAATATCTGGTCACCCTACCCAGTGGGACCCTTGGGAAGCCATTCATTTCAGACTTAGTGTCCAGTGGCTGGTACTAAGACAGTACTTTGCATCCTTGGCAAATAACACACTGCATTGGGAGGGAGAAGATGGTGTGATTTTTCTATTTTGACTTAGAATCCAGGGGTAGCTTTGTAACACAGGGATTCTCAGCCTCAGCACTACTGATAACAGGGCTGGACAATTCTTTGTTGTGGGGTCGTTCTGCATGTTGTAAGATGTTGAGCAGCATCTCCAGCCTTTACCCGATAGATGCTGGTGGCCCCTCCTCCTCTTCCCCACCCCCATTTTTGACAACCAAAAATATCTCCAGACGTTGTCAAATGTCTTTTGAGAGGTAAGACTGCCCCTCTTTGGGAAGCACCAACATAGTACTTCTTACAGTAAAATTTAGTGTAAGATCTGAGTAGAATCAGCCTGGGACAGTCGTGGCCCCTGAAATAGCACCTGAATCAGGAAATGGGAAACACTTACCTTCAGGGTTTGGCAGAATATACCGGGGGTCAAGCTCCAGATTTAGAGTCAGATGGATTTGAAGGTGGCTTTGTCACATCCTAACTATGTAGCCTTGTAAGTTACTCAACTGCGTGAGCCTGTTTTCTCATCTGTACATGGATAAAAAATATCCCTATCTCCCAAGGCAGTTAGGAAGATGAAAAGAGACATGATATATGAAGCATTTAATGCATCTGAGGCATGCAATAAACACCAGCAATCGTGTAACAATGATGATACTTGATGTTACTGTTATTAGGTCTAGGCAGAGTCATGTGATGGTTGAACAGGCCGCTATGGTTGGAAAGTACTGAGGGCGATTCAAGTTTCTTAGGAATGGACCCTTTAAAAGAAAAATAAATATACATTGCCTGTAAATATTTGGAGCTGTCCTGTAGTTCTGTTGGAAGCCTGCTTCCTTGGGACCCAACATGATAATCAAGTGGGTACATGCTTATCATATTAAAAGATTGTTGAGACTCATGGCATATGGGGTTTTCAAAATATCATATAGCCTGACCTCTGTGGCATAACCCCATCTGTCCCAAAATCTAACCTAAGCCCCCAACAGGGCACATAATCCCTGCAAAGCCCACGAGCCCAGACTAAAATGTGGCATCCCTTGGCCAGACATGATGGCCCAAGCTCCAGTTGATGGCCCCTTTGCGTCAAAGTCTTCTCCAGACTGTGACTTGCCATGAGCCGGTCCAGGTCCTGAGATATTCCCCACAACTCAGTCCTGGGCTTTGCCTCTACCCCTTGCTGTGCTTCTAAGTCTTTACTTAACTCTCTCTGAGTGTCAGCATCCTCACCTGTAAGACAGAAACAAAAATAATACATACTTCTCAGGTGACGACAAATATTAAAGGAGCTAATTAGAGTGCTGNCTGGGCTTTGCCTCTACCCCTTGCTGTGCTTCTAAGTCTTTACTTAACTCTCTCTGAGTGTCAGCATCCTCAACAAAAATAATACATACTTCTCAGGTGACGACAAATATTAAAGGAGCTAATTAGAGTGCTACTGAGCATCGTGCCTGGGCACAGGAAAGGCCCGACACATATTTACGTCCAACCACCTCTCAGATGCTCATAGATTATTAGATGAAGCAATGCTTGGCAGGACACCCGCCAGGTCCCAATAAGCTCATATATCCCCTTCCACGCCTTCCCTCTTCTGCCGGAATTGGGTCCTTCTTCCTCCAATGACCTCAGTGAGGAGTTTGCTGGGGGGCCCAGGGTGCCTGGACTGTTTTCTAGGTGTCTCCCCATGAGTGCAGGCGAGTCAGCCCTGCACTGTTTTCTTGCAGCAAACACAAAAGGGGTGGCAGAAGGAGACCCACCACGGCCCCAGCCTGGATGTATTCCAACACCAAGAAGTCAGTTTGTGAGGGAGGTCTTAGTATTGGGACCCTCTCTTCACTGATGGGAGACCCCACCTCACTTGAATATGCAGCAGGATGAAAAATGTATTAACAGCAGGGCCAACAGTAAGAACCACAGGACTGGCACCCAGGGCCTGTGATTCTTTTAGGGACCCATGAACAAGTTTTAATTTCTCTTAAAATCAGAATTTTAAAAAATAAACATAACCCAGCTGGAATTATCTATTTCTTATACCAACACAATCATAAATATAACTTTTATTTTTTTTATCAGTTTCTGTAAGAATGCTTTTTATTTTTTATTTTTTAAATGTTTTTTTATTATATTATGTTAGTCACCATACAGCACATCCCTGGTTTCCGATGTAAAGTTCGATGATTCATTAGTTGCGTATAACACCCAGTGCACCATGCAATACGTGCCCTCCTTACTACCCATCACCGGTCTATCCCAATCCCCCACCCCCCTCCCCTCTGAAGCCCTCAGTTTGTTTCTCAGAGTCCATAGTCTCTCATGCTTCATTCCCCCTTCTGTTTACCCCCCTTTCTTTATCCCTTTCTTCCCCTACCGATCTTCCTAGTTCTTATGTTCCATAGATGAGAGAAATCATATGATAAAACTTTTTATGGAGGAAGCGGACCATGAAGGCAAAGCACGTTGGGCCCACCAAAATCATCACATGGCCCTGCTCTACACTTAAATGTTGCGTTGGTCCTTGGAAAGGAACGGCGTCTGTTAGGAGCCAACAGGAATATGCTGCTCAGAGAAGGACATGGGACCCTGGGGTCAGGTGTCTGAGCAACAAAATGGTAGGTCAGCTTTTCTTCAAGAAGCTGAATTACTCTTTGAGCTCTGTGGGGAGAGGCAGGGGATGCTGCGGAACAGAGGGAGTGGGGGAGAGACAGGGAGAGGAGTGGAGTGTCCCTAGGGAGGGAAATCGGTGGGTGGCGTGGGGCTGCCCGAGTGAAGGGACATCCTGAGGAGTCTCTGAGGTGGGTGTGAGAGCAGGAACGCTTTCTGTTCACTGTGGCCCGGGTGTGGGGTTACAATATTCCTTCCCTTATCTCCCCTCCCCCAGCTTCTCAGTAAATTTTGTGCAAATGGAGTTTAAGTGGAAACAAAGTCAAATAGGAGCCAAGTTCTGCGTTGACACAGGTGGTTTGGAATCAGCATGGCTGGAAGCAGGAGCCTTGTAATAGGGCCAGCAGTTTGGGGATCCTGAGCCCATGTGTGATTTCCCTTTTTGTGAGAAAGGCTTTGAATTTGGGGATTCCATGACAATCTTATCGAGACCACAGGGGGCAGCAATGTCCCAGTCACCATCAGAGTCACATGGCACAGCCATCGCCCTACATTTGTTGACTCTCTGATTGCTGATTTGTTTATCCGTAACAGAGTCCCCCCTCCCCGGCATGTGAGTGGTGTCCTCCATGGACGTCTTCAATGATCTTCCTGAAAACCACACTCTCCCAGAGCAAGGATAGAAACAGGGAGATGAAGACCTGAAGCATGAATGAGCTGATTCTGTTTTAGAGCTGGGGCAACTGGAGCCTGGGTGCCGGCCACAAAGGGCTGGTGGGAGCAGGGATGTGGAGTCTGCTAATGAGTTTCTTTGGGGGATGACGAAAATTTTCTGGTATTGGTGGTGATGGTTGTACAACGTTTGCAAAAATTTTTAAAAACAAAACCCTGGGTTTCAAAAAAACACAAACAAAAACAAAAAACACTGGGACAAGTCCAGTGCAGACCTTGGGAGTGGCTGGATGTAGGGCCGCAAGGACCATCAGGCCCATCTCCCTCCACCTGCGGCTTGGCTTTGCTTGGGGTGGCCCCTCCCTCCAGACCACCTTCTCCACTTGGGGGCTCCTCCAGCTCCACACCTACAGCCTCCCAGCTGTGAGGAGCTCGAAGGGAAGTTCTTTTTTCTTAATACCGCACAGAAATTTTCAGCTTGACTGTCCGTGGTCCTCCCCGAACCAGACATTGTGGCCGGGGGTCTGGGATACACTGATGGGCCTAGACCTGAATCACTCAGGGGGATGGGGGCAGAGGGAGTTGGCAAACCTCAAGCAAACAGCAGGCTTGAGGGTAGGGGATGGGTGGGGGGGGTCCCTGAGGATAAATGGAGAGTCGTTACTGGAAGCAGGAATGGGTATTAACTGGGCAAAGGCAACAGAGGTTGAGTAACTAACTTGGTGACCTTGAGGAAGTCCCTGTGCCTTAGTTTCCTTGTCGGTAAAATGAGAACAGTGGGAATACCTGCTTTCCCAGGTGGTCGTGAGGACTAAATGACTGAGATGATAGAAACCACTAAGACAGAACATGGCGGCGAGCACAGTGTTGTGCTTGACTACCCCTACTATTACGTGCCCTATAATTAGTCTCGGTTATTTACTTCCTCAATACACGGAGAATTCTCTAGTTATCAGCAAGTATTGCATGAGCTTTAGCAACACTCAGTCAGCTCTTGTTTTTCTGCCTAAGATAACTATAAAGCTGTTTGCAAATTTCTGCAGAAAATTGAGTAATAACAGTAACAGCTCCCAGTAATTGCAATGTGATTAGTAGGATAGAGCTCTAATCCTGGCCAGCCTTTCTCCTAAACCTCAATTCCAGACATTCTTAGTTTTAAAGCGTCCCTACAATCAGAATCCAGAAGCACGTGGAAGAGAATGTTCTAGATCAGGAATCTAAGTGCCTTGACAAGGAGACTGTGCCATCTGGCCATTCCTGCAGTTCCCTGGAGAGTCACACAATCTCTATTAGAAAAGTGGCCACCTGTGATCTTCATTGATACCAGAGCCTCTTTTCCCCCTGGGTGCTCGCGCAAGAGAGAAAAGGCAGCACTTCGGGTCTGTAATGTCACATCGCATTAGTGCTTATTTCTGGAGACAAACGGCTCCATGAAACACTAGGAAAGCCTTCTGATACCTGGACAACCAGCTAAAAACATAGAAATTGAATTCCACACTCATAGCACAAATCCGTCTTTATAATACAGTCCCCAAAAGTACTTCAAATGACTTTGTAGGACGAGTTTCTGAGAGACGATTAGAAGATATGATTGCTTTGGAGGAGGGGAAAATAGGGAGGATGATTTCATCAGCTTTGTCAGCTTTGGCGTGAGGTGATGTTAAAAGGAATTAACAACGCGGGGACTATTAAGGGAATAAATAAATATTTTAATGTAATTTGGAAGACATTGCAATAAGGCCCAGCCTGGATAGTCCACCACTGTTGTTATGACGTGCTTGTGCTTGGAAGTCAAATATCTAAAAATTAAAAAAAAATAGTCCTGGTTATTATTAAAAGAGCAAAAATACATGTAACTTTCCAAATTATGATTTGCGTAGGTGCTTCTGGCCTCAAAGTCCACCCAACAATGTGGTGGGCTGGGGTAGAGACTTCTCAGGCTGATTCCGGGGCTGGGACAGAAGGTGTCTTCCATATACCTGGGCAAGGAAAGAGGAACCCAAGTATCTATTCTCTGGCCCGGCCTGCTGTCTTTCCTGGTGGGGCAGGTAGGAAGGACAGGGAGTCATAACTCCTAATCCGTAGAGATCGTCCAGAGATAAAGTAGGAATCTATCCCAGGGATGGCAGAAGGGAGTATGTTTTCAGCGCATCAGAGCTGGGCAGCTTCTCAGTCAACTACCTCCGTTCCCACACTTCACACACGGGGTCCCCGGAGAGGGTCTCTAACCTGGTGTCTGCCAGCAAGCCCCATCCCTTACTCACTAGGAGGTCCTAGGCTAGCTGCCTTAGTTTACTGATCCTCAGCTTCCTCACCTGTAAAATAGGGATGTGTAGGCATAGTGCGCCCTGAGGATTCACTGACATGACCCACAGGAAGCACTGAGCATGCTGCTTGGCCCCTGAGAATTGTCCCCCAGCCCTCTCCTCCTTTCCAACATAGACGAAGGAGGGAATTCTCAATTCCTCTTTAAACAGCACTAACTACCATATGCCACAAAGTCCTGTTTGCTGTGGGTTTATGAGAAGCTGAGAAGTGTGATTCTTTTGAAGAGAACCACACTCAGTTTTTCTTTCCTCTACTTTTCTCTGTGACGTTGAGAAGACTCCTGGTCGGTCTGACCCCTGGTTACCTGGACTAAATTGTCCAGGTAACCAGGGACTTGCTGCTCTGTTGTTTGCTGACTCTGATTTTCTGAGGTGGCTGAGGCCCTGTAGAGTGGTGAACCTTTCAGAGATTTTTGACCGAATGCCTTCTTTTTCCAGAAATGTGTCCCCATCTACACAGCTATACAGGATTTTTTGGTATTACACAGCCTGCCTTCCCTGGGCCTGAGGTGACTCTTACAGGCACCTGACCCAAGTGGGTGAATCAGTGTTCTTCCCCATGAGTTGTTCTGGAATTGGGGAAGGGCAATAAGAAGCAATGAAATATAGCTCAAAATCTGCTGACAGCCAGCTTGCCAGTCATTTGGTGGAAAACAGGATGCAATGAGAGAGAAAAGAGCCAACACACAGAGAGAAGCAGGGAGAAAAGACACTAGGAGAGTCCAGTGTAGTCAGTCCTTGACTTTCTAATACCAATTGCCTAGATGTCCACTGCATCCCTCTCCTCCCTACAGTTTGGATATTTCCTTCCTTGGATTCTCTTTTTGTCACTTGCAACCAAAAATCCTGACTTGGAGCACCTTTTTATCTGACCTAAACACTCCTCATGTTTATTTGGGATGGCACAGTTGTCTTTATTTTATTTTGTTTTATTATGGTAAGAACATTTAACATGAGATCTACCTTCTTAAAAAATCTCTACAGCATTGTTAACGATAAGCACCGCGTTGTACAGTAGATCTTTTGAACTCATTCATCTCGTGCAACCAAAGTGTATGCCCATTGATTGGCAACTCCCCATTTCCCCCTACTCCCAGTCCCTGGCAATCACCATTTTAGCCTTTGATTCTATGAGTTTGACTATTTTTTTTTAAATAAAAACAATCCCACAGCATTTATTGTCCTCTGGTAATAACATTAAAGTAGTCGAAACAATACAAACAGAAGTTTCAGAGCGACTTTCTCAGCAAAGGACATCTAGAAAAACAAACTGCATAGCCTTCTCAAGAATTTCTCACTTTGTTGATTATTTCTAATTGGAAACAATTTAGAGGAAGGTAATATTATCTCCTTTTAGCATGATCCGACCCAGTTGTTTTCTTGACTTTGTTTTAGAAAGAATCTCTTCAGCATCATCTAATATGAGGTTCATAGACTCATCAAAACCAATGATACAGCCCTCCTTCCGCATGTTCACTTGCTCATAAAGCCATACCCAAATCCGAGATCTATTTTGCAAGTATCTGAGGGTGAGGTTGATGGGTTGAACCATCACCTTCCGCACTCTTTGGCCCTGGCCACAGGTCACTATTGTGGAAGCTGACAAAGATCGCCTATGAGTTTGACTGTTTTAGATGCCTCGTGTAAGTGAAATCGTGCTCTATTGGTCCTTCTGTGAATTCCGTAAAGTTGCAGGATACAAGCACAACATAGAAAAATCAGTTCTGTTTCTGAACAATAACAAGGAACCAACTGAAAAGGAGATTAGGAAAACATTTCCATTTAAAATAGCACCAAAAAGAATATAACACTCAGGAATAAATTTAGCTGAGGAGATGAAAGATGTGTACATTGCAAACTACAAAACATTGCTGAAAGAAATTAAAGAAATTAAAGATTTGTAATATACTTTGAAATCAGGAAGTGTGATACCTCCAGCTTTGTTCCTCTTTCAAAAGAACATTGCTGAAAGAAATTAAAGACACAAACAAATGGAACAACATCTGTTCATGGACTGGAAGAAGAATATTGTTAAAATGTCCATACCACTCAAAGTGATACATCGATTCAGTGCAATCTCTATTAAAATCCCCGTGGCATTTTTTTTTCAGAAATAGAAAGAAATTCTAAAATTCATATGGAACCACAAAAGACCCTGAATAGCCAAATCTATCTTGAGAAAGAGGAACAAAGCTGGAGGCATCACGCTTCCTGATTTCAAAGTATATTACAAATCTACAGTAAATAAAAGAGTATGATATTGACATAAAGACAGACATATCTACCAGTGGCACAGAATAGAGAGCCCAGATATAAATCTATGCATATATGATCAACAGATCTCTGACAACGGTGCTAAGAACACACAATGGAGAAAGGGGTCTTTTTAATAAATGGTGTTGGGAAAACTGGATATTCTCTTGCAAAGAATGAAATTGGACACTTGTCTTATACCATACATAAAAATCAGTTCGAAATTGATTAAAGACTTAAACATAAGGCCTGAAATTATAAAATTCCTAGAAGAAAACAGGGTAAAATCTTTGTGACATTGGTCTTGGCAATGAGTTCATGGATATGACACCAAAATCATAGGCAACAAAAGCAAAAATAGTCTCACTTGGGACCATATCAAACTGAAAACTTTCTACACAGCATATGAAGCAACCAACAGAGTGAAAAGGTCATCTATGGGGTGGGAGGAAATATTCGTAAACCATATATATAAGAGGCTAATTCCCAAAATATCTGAGAAACTCCTACAACTCAATAACAGGAAACCTAATAACCCAATATTTAAACTGGACTGACAGCTTGAATAGACCTTTCTCCAAATGGGACTTACAAATGGCCAACAAGTACATGAAAAGATGCTCAACATCACTAATCATCAGGGAAATGCAAATCAAAACCACAATGAGCTATCATTCTCACACCTGTTAGGATGGCTGTTATCCAAACACAAAAGACAGCAAATGTTGGTGAGGATGTGGAGAAATTGGAACCCTTGTGCACTGTTGGTGGGATGTCACGGTATTCAGTATTTTATTAAGCCTACTGTTACATTACCCTTGGAATTCAGCTTCTGTGGCAATATGTTGTTATCCCAGGGGAAAACCGGGAGTCTCTCAGGGATATATAATCCTAACATCTCTGGGCACAAAGACATCCTCTCTGTGAGAGTCTGAAAAGACAAATCAGAGAGCAAGTCACCACCAACCCAGCAGGTGGAGAGATCGAACTGTCTGAAATTCCCCAGACTGTGCCGCTTTCAGTTACTGTCTGTAAGAGTGGAATTCATTACAGAGGAGACCTCACTTTCTGAGAAGAGAGTATGAATTTCTCCTTTAGCCAGTTTGAAAACATTTAGGCAAAGTCAACAATGACTCTGGGCCCTGGAGATCTGCATTCTAGCATGGCCGGGCAGGGTTACCCTGGGTGCTCCAGCTCTTAGATGAAGTTGAGTGTTTTGTGAAGCATCAAAGACCCAACATTTCTCAAAAAATGCCAGGAAGAATCTTGTTTCCCAGGCAACAGCTTTTCTATTGCTGTCCTTCAGTTGGATCCCCACAAATTAATCATGAATATAAATGAAAGTACTTCTCAAGGTAAGTGACGGGTGCCCTGCTCTGCCTGTTGTGACAGCAGTGGAGAAAGAAAAAAAACAGAAGAAGAAACAGAGTGAGGTCTTAAAAAAATCAATGGCGCAGCTCAAAGCTAAGTGTCCAGAGTATGGCTGAGTGGCTGTAACACGGGTAAAATAGGGTCTGCCAAACTCAGAAGCACATACTACAGAAGCATACACTGCCTTCACGGGAGCCTAGTGCTTCCTGATGGCACGTGGGGTGCCCTGTGCATTCGATGCCATCTCGCAGGGAGTGTGGACTGCTCATTCGCTCTTTTCAAAGCATACCTTCAGACGCTGCTCGTACCAGTAGTGTACACTATGGTTTCGCTTTTGAAGTGTGTATTCTTTCCAATGTCAAAACATGTCAACTTCAGTGCTTTAGGTAGTCGTAACAGAAAATCAACTCAAACTGGATTATACTAGAAATCCATTGTATACATAAGAGGAAGTCCAAAGACAGGGTACGCTTTGGGTGAGATGATGTAACTGGGATCACGATGTAATTGAGACCTGTGTCTCTGTGATTCTGCTCTGTGGTTCAATGTCAACTACATCCTAAAGCTGGTTTTCCTTTTCATCAGCAGGTGGCTTCTGGCAGCAGCCAGGCTGTGTGCTCTCCCTTGTTCATAGCCAACAGCACAAAGGGAGAGCTGCTTCTGGAAGCCTTTCAGAAGAGCAGGGAAGAATGTTATTGAAAATTTCCAGCAAAAAATTTAGCATACTTCATTAACCAGAAGCATATCACATGCCCGTTCCAAACTACCTTCTGGTAAAGAGGAAGCGACTTCACTTGGACAGATCAGGCACTTGCCTAGAGCCACAGGTGGTAAAGTCAGCTTCTCCTGAGTTACGTAGATTATTTGGGAAGGGGTAGATAGCTGAATCAAATCTAAGCACTATTAGAAAAGATACAGGACAAATACAAGGCTAGGCAGTCATGTGTTTAGCTACTGTTAACCAGCTGAAAGTTTGAATAACCCACTTTCCTTTCTAGGTTGCAGTTTCGATACAAATACCCTTTCTTATTCAATTCTTCAAGGCCTACCTCTGTATCTGTTATGGATGGAATGTTTGCGTCCTGCCAAAATTCACATGTTGAATTCCTAAGCACCGGTGTGGTGGTTTAAGGAGGTAGGACCTTCGGGAAGTGATTAGGTTATGGAGGTAGGGCCCTGATGAATGGAATAGTACCCATGGAAGACACAAGGGGAAGCTTGTCCTTTCTCTAATTATTTCTAAAGATATTTTTATACAGGTATCAGAAAGCATGGAGAATAATACAACAAATATTCAGATACCAGCATCTAGAACTTTCTAAATATTAGTTCAAATCTTTTCCTTTAATCAAAAAAATAAATGATGATGGATAACACAGAGGCTTCCTTTCCCATTCCTTCTTCCCAGACCAAGGACTACTATGAATTTGATGAGTATAATTCCAGTCCATTGTTTAGGATTCATGTATATAGTTTTTTTAAAAATCACCTTTTGAAGACCACTGAAGTTTTTCTTGTTTCCTCAGCCAGGCTCCACGGTCTTTGAGCAGTGGGAAAACCACACTTACTGAAAGCTTACAACATCCCAGACACTATCCTACACCCTTTACATACACTATCCCCTCTAAGCCTCATAATGGCTCTATTATTTGGGCACTACCATGATTCCAGTTTTACAGATGAGGAAACAGAGGTGCAGACAGGCCCAAGGTCAAGCAGCTGGTCAGTGACTAAGGAAGCCTATGCTCACGCTCACTGTGTGGACGCCCCCCCCCTTTGTACTTCCTGCCTGTTCACACAGCTATAACGAATTGCCAGAGACCAGGTGGCTTATAAACCACAAAATGTATTCCTCCAGTTCTGTAGGTGGGACTCTGAGGTCAAGGCACCATCTTGGTGAGGTGAGGGCCTTCTGAGTTGTAGATGTCTTGCTGTGTGTTCAACATGGCAGAAGGGGTGACTAGCTCTCTGAGGTCTTTTTTATAAGGGCACCATCCCACTGAGGAACGCTCCACCTTCATGACCAAACCACCTTCCAGAGGACCCACCTACTAATACCATCACATTGGATGTTAGGTTTTCAACATATGAATGAGGGATACGCACACACACAAACAGACCATAGCACTGCCGCTCACCCTGAGCCCTTCTACCAATAGCCTGTCATGCTAACCTCAGGCCCTGGTATTATCCTTGCTTATCCTCTGGGCCCAGATGTCTTGACACACCAGCTTGACTCTTTTATCTCCAGAAGGAATGAACTAGAAAAGAAAATCTGAAGAGGATGCTGGTTACTCAATAGCATTCTTTGTGGAATCTTCCTCATTAACAAGGACCACACAGAGGGAATCCCAAGCTAGGCTTTGAGGGGGAGGGGTACTGGGAACAATGCAGGTCCTCCTGACTCCTGGCCCTGAACCAGGCTGTCTGTAGCTGTGTGCTTGTATCTATGTGTCAAAAAGCATGAGGCAGAATAGATCAATTTTAGGTACATCCCATGAGAATAACATAAATTAACATGTCATTTTAATACTATTGAAATGATATTATATTATAATTAATATGTACAATACGTATGGCTATAGTAATTATAACAGCTAACACTTTTATAGAGCTTACCATGGGCCAGATGTTCTAAGCATGTATTAACTCATTTGGTCTTCACAACAATCTTATGAGGAAGCTGACCCCCATTTTACAGATGAGAAAATTGAAGCACAGAGCAATTAAAAAATGTATGTTTATATTGGGGCATCTGGATGGCTCAGGTGGTTAAGCATCCAACTCTTGGTTTTGGCTCAGATTATGATCTCAGGGTCGTGAGATCGGGTCCCGTGTTGGGCTCTGTGTTCAGCATGGAGCCTGCTTGTCTCTCTCCCTCCTCCTCTGCCCCTCCCCCTGTTTGCTCACTTGTGCACTCCCTCTCTCTCTCTAATAAATAAATAAATAAAATCTTAAAAAAAAAGAAATACATTTTTATAAAGGTACTCATATAATGAATTCAACAAATCATGGGTGCCCACTGAAGACTGAAGATACAAAGATGTATATGGCAGGCTTCTGTTCTCAAGGAGCTTACAATGTCATTCATTCATTCATCCATTCATTCATCATTCCACAAAATGTATTGAGCACCTATATATTGTGCCTATCACTGATCTAGTCCTTGAAGGAAATAAGAGAAAGATTCCCTTACAACCGAATAATAAAAAGATGAACATGTAATGTGGTGTCAGTAGTGATAAGAACTATGGAGGGAAAGTGGCAGGTAAGGGAGAGGAACATGAAGTGTTCATCTTCTGGGTGCTGGGTGCTGGGAGGCTCCTCAGAGGAGGAGAACTTCATAGCAAGTGTATCTTTTATGTTGTCAAAGTCTGTGGATAAGAGCACACCAGGAACTCAAAATAGGTTCCCTCACCTGCATCAAGGGGAACAATCTCCAGAGGAACAGTGGGGAGTCTTGGTAGGAGGGAGTTGCAAAGGATCTCTTGCAGGATATGTTTGTGCTGGATCGTTCTAAGGAGGGCTCAAGGAAGCAGGGTCTAGTTCTGGATTGGGTGTTGTCAAGAAGTAGGTCAGTTCACAGATTCAGTGTTTCAGCAAGCTCTGTTCAGGATGCTGAGGAACGAAGGCAGGGGAGGGGTGGATGGCACTGATAAAAAGCAGTAATCACCTGGAAGGGATCCCTAGTCACTTCTGCTGCCCAGGATGGCCTCACATAGAAGCATTGTCTGCGTGGCTTTTCCTACCCATGGAAAACCCTGTTTATGTTCTGATGATCAGAGGGCTAATTTTCACTTTCTTAAGGCTCACTGTGCACCAGGCACTATCAGAAACACATCCAATCCCTACAACAACACTGTTTAAATAGGTATTTTTCTCATATTACAAATTAATCATGTGAGGTTCAAAAAGATGATGCGATTTGGTAGAGCAGAGTGGTTAAGCCTACGTCCGCCAGGCTTCAAAACCCACATTCTTAACCACTCCACCATAATCCTGCCAACGGCAAAGTATAAAGCAAATTGCGTTAAACCTTATACATTTCATATTCTCTCTCCCTCTCCCTTTCTCCCCCCCTTTCCACTCCTTCTCCTACCTAACAGTGGAAGTGTTTGAGTATGTCATATGCCCATGCCTTGTTGGTCAGCATTATAAGGGGCCAGAGTGATTTACTAGGCATAGTCTTTACCTAAAAGATACTCAGAAGTTATCTCTGAGGGACAGAGAGTTGATGTAAATGCAGGTAGAGAGGGGGTTCGATTGTGTCGAATCTTCTGAAAGCTGACTTGGATTCTGTGGGCTGTGCTTACTGTGTACTGTAAACGAGCATCAAGGAGTCAGCAGTCTCCCCAAACCAGACTGGTGGAACAATTCTATTTTGGATTCATCATGCTTGGGAGACTTGAACCAAGAGCAAACTTGGCCGACACCCTCCACCTCGCTTCTGTTGAGTATCTCACATTCCAAGTTGTTCTGGGTTATGTGAAGATTGGTAAAGAAATAATTGAATGATAAATATTTGAACAGCTTTGTGTGTGTGCTGCTTGCAGGTTTGGTTGAGGTTTAAGGGTAAAGATCATAGGCATCTCTTTGGTAAGGAAGGCTCTCTTCCAGAAAGAACTAGGGATCATGCTTATAAAACCCTAGCACCGGGGCACTGGGTGGCTCAGTCGGTTAAGTGTCGCCTCAGGTCATGATCTCAGGGTCCTGGGATGGAGCCCCACATTAGGTTCCCTGCTTCTCCCTCTCCTCCTCCCCACCCTGCTCGTGTTTTTTCTCTCAAACAAATAAATAAAAATCTTAAACAAACAAAAAACCCTCTAGCATAGGGCCCCACCTGTGACTACAATTCAATAAAAACTCTGCATGCTTTCTCTTCTTCCTGAGCCCCAGGCTCTGCAATTTGCTTTTGTGTTTTGTTTTAAGGAACCTCTGAACCTGGGGACAGCCCAGCTCTCATCCTTCTGGGAAGAAATTGTCCTTTCTTAGAGTCCGGCTACTTCTTAAACATCTGTGTCCAGCCCTGGCAGGGGTCTGAGATGTCGGGCAACCTACGGGCCTAGAGCTGAGGTCACTGTTGGGTCTCCAGCACAATTCAACTTCTCCCTCTGCCTCATCCTGCTTCTGCTCGCCCCTTGACACCGCTGTGGATCTCTGGTACACCTGTGGCAGGCCAAACTCCGTCTCAGCATCTGCTTTAGGAAAACCCAACCTGCAACAAACATCAACAGAGGTTTCCTGGAGAAACGTCTCTTTAGGTAAACGCAGGAGGACTGATAGAATTAGGCAGACAAATGAGGGAAGGAGGCCACAGCATGTGATGGTTAATACAAGTTCAATTCTGGCATCACCTGGGGCTCCTCTTGTTCTGAGTTGAAGGCTGCCTTGCTAGCATAAGGGAGAAAATGTAGTTCCTTCACTCAGTTAATGAATATTGAGATGGTGTCACAAGACGTTTGGGGAGAGATCTATGGGTAGACCTCTATGACTGGACCCAGAATATGAGAGCATTTGTGCCTCCTGAGAGTTATCAAGTTACCCTCTGGGATAGAGGCTCTCGGTGGTAGGAGAAGATAGTGGGGAAAAGGCCTTAAGGATGTCAGCTGACTTCCTTCCTCAGCCAGCCCACAGCCTGCTCATGAGGCAGAGGCTCTGATGGGCTCAACACTGTGAAATTCCTCTCTCTGGAGGAGATCCTAACGCTGCTATTGCTGCCTGCATAATCTGAGAGCAGCAGCAACCAACCCTTAAAACTCAATAGCGTAAAATAAGCTGGCAGTAGAATAACGACAGCAGACCCACCCATTCCATCATGGAAGAGCAGAGCTTCTCCCTCACCGGAATAGGCCTCCTTCTGAATTTGGATTTGCTCTTCCTGCCCACCAGGCTTCTGCTGGAACCAACCTCCATGACTTACTGGATGTATCATGGCAGCCCACACAGCATCACTCCTGTTCAGGGAACTTCCTTCTTGATGAGAGAAGTGTCCTTGTTAGATATCAGTCTTAGGAGCCATTGTCTCATCTGCAACCCAGGGTTCTGCTAGTTTGGAGAAATGGGAGCTGAGTATAATGTCAGTTTGAACCGGATGAAAATGATCATATTCATTTTTTGATCAAGAAGAATGGTGATTTCATATGATTCAGTCCAGAAACTGGCAGGGTTTGGATGGACCCTTCTTCTGAGCGTGTTGCATTTTGAGCTGTAAGAGGGAGTGGACCTGCTTGCCAGGAGCCATTATTTATAAGTGTAAGTAGAGGAAGAAGTGCGCACAGGCACCCAGAGGAGCAGGCCGTGGTAGACACATGCTGTTTTTCACTGTCTGGCAATAGACACTTTTTTAAAATAAAAAATATGACAGCATAAACATAGTGGCATTAAGCCTTGAAACTGGAGATTCTAGAAAGACTTCTCAGAGAAGATACCAGATCTGATTTTTAAGGGAGGAGGAAGAGCTAGTCAATAAAGACCACAGGGTGTCCCAGACAGAAGAAACAGCATAAACAAAGTCCTGGCAGTGGGAGAAAAGAGGTATTATCCTGGTTGACAGTGAGGTCCACGAAGCCTGCCTCACTGCTGTGTCCCCAGCAGTCACAGATGAGCAGATGGCCTCTAGCTGGATCCACAGCACCAGCCCTAACAGGTGCTCTGTGAACATGTGTGACATTGAATGAGGATGGACGAGGTAGGGTGGGAGAAGAAGGGCAGTAGTCAGGGGAGGGTACCGTTGCCCAGGGGGACAGATCTGATCCGAGAAGGCATTGAGAATGCAATTTTCAGAGCATAAGGGAAATTTTTACAGTACCTGAAACATTGTTTTAGAAGAATAGGTACTGTTCAGGGATGGAGAATTTCCCCAGTTTAAAAATTGATGTTGTGTTATTATCGCTTCCTCGAATCGTTAAAGTACATATGAAAGCACCTACTATCTCCTGTTGTAGATTAATGAGCTCTAATGCAAATTCTGTAATACCAATATAACGCCGACATGAACATATTACCATGTAAAGACTGTTCTTATGGGCTAAATAAAGCAGAGAAGCAGTGGCTCCTCAATCATAGACACCATAAATGTCTTCCATAATGGGCGCTCTATTCACCCTTTGTGTTTGGGCTCTCGGCAGTAACTCACATCCCCCACTTCCAGGGCCCCCAGAGAGCGCTCAGCCAGGAAAGGCAAGACTTAAAATGAGGATATTTTAATATTGCTGCCATTTGCCAGATGGCAAGTTATGGTAGGAACTAAAACATTTTATATATATATTTTCATATTTTTGATTTTATACATATACATATATATATAACACACATATAATCAGAAGCACGAATTTCCATTTACTATACTGCTTCTCAATAAATAGCAGTATTTGTCTCATCAGGTTTTATAGAATGCCCCTTTCCACAATTATGTAAGAATCCTAGTGGCTCTCCCTTTTCAAATATCTTAAGTGAAATGTAAACCTGATCCGACAGAGAATTAACTTTTATAACCACCACATTCTGCCATGAGAAGATTAATGACCATTTTCCTTCTCCACTTTCTGTTGAAACCCTTCATGCAATTGAGACAGATGTGAGGAACTTGACATATAGCAAAGTCAGGTCTGACTTTGCCAGTTTATTTGGCTGGAAACCCCTGGGCATTAACTTCACCCTCGAGAGAGCATCTCTCAGAGGTAGGAGCCAACTTGTCATTAATCAGCTTGCTTGGAAGCCACCCAGCTAGGTGTGTCTTGAGGCAGATGCGTGGGTCTGGTGGCCGTCTGGCCACCTGAACCAGCCTCCCAGGTGTGGGGCTAAATGACTCACAGGTGAGAGGAAGCTATAAGGCCCAGGCTCCCTACAGGCTCCATGGAGACAGTGACCTATGATCCTGGGATACAGCTCCTGCTACACCAATGCCCCCAGGGGAACTGGAGCAGGCCAGGGAGGGGAGCAGGGTGAAAGGGGAGGAGCAATGGCACCTCCTACACCTGCTACCTGGACCATCACCTGAGGACTTCAAAAATGGCTCTTTTTCATTAGCTTCTGTGACTGACACCTGGCCTGGAGTCAGATACGCTCAGAACACCACGTTGTCAGATGGCAGTGGGGCAGTCAAGCAATGAGTGTTTTTTTCCATTAAAAAACATTAAATTCCTGTTACTTCAAAATTTTTCACAAATAAAGGGCTGATTAAATCAGGAAAATACTTACAAATAAATGACAGTGTCTCGTTACTAAGTGGAATCTATTTACAAATGATTACATCTGATTATTGAGTGGGAAAGAGGAGATCAAAAATAGTGCTTATGGTATGACCTCAATTTTACAAAAAATAAAACATGTATGCATTTTGAAAGGAAGACAGAGTCACTTAATAGAAGCCAATCTGACCAGTGATCATATGATTGATTTTTTTTTATTTAGGCTTTTCCAAAATTCCCATATTTTCCACATTAAGCACTTATTTATTTTGGGATTTAGAAATGTTTAGTAAAACAAAGATAGTTATACTCGCTCCTATGAATTATTTTAGGGAAATAACCTAATAGAATGAAAACCAACTATAGGCATAAAGATGTTTACTGCAGCTTTATCTTTGTTATTTAAAAAATTGGAAATAAATATCAGGCAGTAGCGGAGTAGCTAAATAAACCCACGCTGCCAAATATTGTGGAGTCAAATGATAATTATGATGACTACATAAATATTATAAATATAATTTGGATAGAATGTTCAAAGAAAAAGATGGACAAGATGTAGGTGTATTAGGCAACTATGTAAAATACATCTTCATTTGAACAACTGGGAGAAAACCTGTAAATATGATAATAGACACATTAGCAAGTGAAGATTACAGATACATTTCTAAAGATTCTATTGTTCTTCCTATTTCAAAAGAGTGAAACAAGATAGCTCTGAATAAACACTTTCAGTCTAGGTCAGGGTGGTAGGAGCCCCCTTTGGTTATTGCGGTCATCTGAGCCACCTGATTCAGTCCGCCCACACCCAAGTCTCATTGCAGGGCAGATCTGAGTGACAAGTCAGTCAGCCATCTACCGTGAGCAGAAACGCAAGTATAACACCCAGAGATTCAAAGTTAACAGAGACAAACCGGCATTTATTTTTAATTGCAACAATTAGTGGATCCTCTGAAAGACCAGACAGCATGATAGAGTTCGCAAACCTGTTGGAGTGGCTGACAATCTATTCCCACCAAAGTCCAAGCTCCGTAAGAGCAAGAAATCAATGGAATCATTTCCGCCCCCCCCCCGAAATCATGATCATGTACCAGAAACAATCTTGTTAGGTTAATCTAATTTATGAAATGCTATTCTGTGAGCACATTGTTAAAGCACTGTTTACTTGGGCTAATAAAATTCTGATGAAGAAATCAAATAAGAAAGTCCCCTAGTTTAGTCTTCCTTTAACAACAGCCAATAACTGGATAAACATGCACTGACAGAATCTAAGTGGCCCCAGGAATGAGAGATGCTGGCAGGTCAATTTCATAGACTGGCTGGAAAGAGATCCAAGAGCCAGGGTGAGCTACTGAGAGGCAAAGGGCGACCTGGGTCCTCATCCTTAGTAACCAGAACAGCCATTACATTGGAGAATCTTACATGCGGTATTTTTATCCCCTAAAATCACCCAAAGTCACAGAGCTCATGTCTGTCTAACTGCAAAGCCCTCCCCATTTCAAGCAACACCCAACTGCCCCTCCTGTGCGAAGGGTGTAAGCAAACCACATCTCTCACATGACCTACTTGGGAGAAATGCATTTCACCATGACTGCTTTTCTCCGAAAACATCCTTTGTCTAATAAACCTCTATTACCATGTCACAAGGTACAGCAACTAATCCATCGTACTGTCATAGTACTTGCAGTATGTAGACAGGAAAGGCCATCAGTAATGACAGTAGCCAAATGATAAATCAAGCTGGTGATCATTCACAAGGAATAAGGGGTGAGCAGAAGGTGTTCAAGGAAAAATCCGAGCAAAGACGAACAGATGCCAAGTCGAGGCTGTCAGCCCAGTACTCCCTCCCATGTGGCCAGTCACCCACTCCCCTTCTGACTTTGCCCACGTAACTGGGTGGGTTTCCTTAAAAATGTTTTGACTGTGCTTAAGTATGTGCTCCCAGCCCCCTTGTCATCCCAAGCTCTCATTCCCTAGGAGAATTTCACAACTACTCATATCTTCGATGGAGCAGTTCTATATCCTGGACAAGCCCCAGCTTTGGGGTGAGAAAACATGGTGGAGTTTCACCTATGCCACCAGCTAGAAATGAGATCTCGGGTAAGTCACTTAACCTGTCTGAGGTTAAGCTCCTTCATTGAGAACATGGAGTTGATGATACCCACCACTAACGAAACAGGTTTGCTTCGGAATTCAAGAGCTTCTGTTTAAATAATAGTGGGCCGATCAGTTTAAAAGACAAATGTATTAAGGAAAATAACAAGTGCAGTAAATGTCTTGCCACGTATTGATGCCACAGTTGGTGGGGAGCTGAGCGACCAACACCCAGAGAAGGTTTGAGTGAGGACACAGCCTGAGAAAGGAGGCTCAAAGGACCCAGGCCTGGAAGAGACATGAGGTACCATCATCCTGAAAGACACTCAGGCTACAGCCCCCCTCCTTTAAAAGCCAATCCCTGCGGCCACCCGAGGTGAGCCCCAAGCAGCATCTGCTATAGTGATAGGATGTGGTTCTCAGGACAGCCGTCCCTGCACATGGCTCCTAGCAGAGCACAGGTCGGGGCTTGCCTGACAGCTCTAACAGCCCATGTCTTTGGCTATGGAAGGACAGCCTCACCTTTTAGAAAGTGCTGATTTGGCCCCTCCAGGCCCACTTCAGCATGCTCTGTCCAGAACTGTGATTTCCGAACACTGCCTGTTATGTTCACTGTTGGTGACCCCTTAAGCCTTCGTTTTAAAGCTGGCCACTGTGGTTTTGGTATCCTGATGACTGATAGCAAATTCAATTCCACTTTAACCCGAGTCCATATTACTACTTCTCTTGCAGGCTGCCCCTTAAAGAGGAAGGTCTTTCTTCACTTTCAAGGTCTTATAGCTTAGACAGGCCAGTGCTGTCCATGAAAACAGGATGTCTAGATTTATTCCCCAGCTCTGTCCATAAATAAAAAGGTGCTTAGGAATATAAGTGCTATGTCACGCTTTTAAAATATATTGTCTAATGTAAAGCTCTTAATCATCCGAGGATAATTGCTCCCCTCCCTTTAAATAATAGAAGAAAAAAAGGAGGTTTATGGAGGTCAAGTAATCTGTCTGTCCAAGTTTACAACAAATGACCTTCTTTTACTGATGATAACCGTCCATGACTCCCCCAGGAGAGGAGGGCCAGGAGAAGAAAATCCAGAGCAAGGTTTAAAAAGCTTAGCTAACATGGAAAGTCCTTATCTCACTGCCTAACACATGATTAAATCCTCAACAAATGAGACTTGGTATTAGCAATAGAAGGGCATTAAAAAGACCTGTAAAGGATTGCAAACAGTGCATTGTTTCCACGGACTCGTGCACACAGAAGAGCTAGAACACATTTGGACAAGTGTGAAGGTCAGAAATTGAGCAGGACTACCAACAGTGTGCCTGAAGTTGTGCATTATCCTGCCATTTCAAGTGAAATAAATTAAAGCAAAAACACAAATTAAAGCTGCATAAATAGTAAAATATAAAAATAAAATGAAGGAAATAATAAACAATCCACAGATTTTCTCTTCGATCAATTTCATTATTCCTGGGGGGGGGTACCCTGTTCTTATACACAATGTTTTAGCAGCAGAATTATGTTCCCTTCCTTTTCCACAATTAGGCCAGAACCAGGTCACCCCTATCTTTCTTAGTTTTGGAAATAAGATCTTGACTGCAGTCCTTAAACTTATTGGCAATATTTGCTCAGCCAAGTAGATCAAAGTCTATGTTGTCACCTCCAGAATGAGAGAAAGTTTTTCAAGTCTAATTAGAGACTATGTATCTAGAGTATATAAAGAACTTTTACAACTCAGTAGTAAAAGGACAACCAAACTTGAAAATGAGCAAAGAATCTGAATAGACATTTCTCCAAAGAAGATATATAAACGGCTAATGAACACATAAAAAGATACTCAACATCGTTAGCCATCAGGGAAATACAAATCAAAACCACTTCACACACACTACAATGACTATAATTTAAAAAAAAAAAAGACAGTGATAAGTACTGCTGGGATGTGGAGAAATGGGAATTTTTATACTGCTGATGAGAATGTTTCCTCTTTGGAAAACAGTCATGCAGTTCCTCAAAAGTTAAACATAGAGTTACCATATGAGTCAGCAATTCCATTCCTCAATATATACCCAAGAGAAATGAAAAAGATATGTTCACACACAAAAAAAGTGTACAGGAATGTTCATAGCAGCATTGTTTGTAACAGCTGGAAAGTAGAAACAACACAATTGTTCATCGATGGGTGAATGGATAAATAAAAGGTGGTATAAAAACTATGAAATGTTACTCAATAAAGAAAAGGAATAAAGTACTGATGCACGCTTCGATACAAACAAATCTTGAAAACATGAGGCTAAGAGAAAGAAGCCAGGTATAAAGGGCCACATGGGATATGATTCCATTGATATGAAATGTCTAGAAGAGACATGTTTATGGAAATAGGAGATCAGCGGTTGCCTAGGGATGAGGAAGGGGCCAGGGATGGTTGGGGGGTGTGGTTGGGGGGAAATGGGGAGTGACCATTAATGGGGACAAGGTTTCCTTATGAAGTGATGAAAACATCTAAAACTGATTGAGGTAATGGTTGCAAAACTGTGAACATGACCAAGTTGTGCATGTTCGGTAGATGAACAGTAGTGTTTATGAGTCCTATCTCTATAAATCTGTGTTGTTGTTGCTTAATCCCATGCTTCCAGGAAGCTGCAATTCACTGGGCTGTGGAGTGGGTTGTGGCACGGAGGGCAGCATGGCGTGGCCAGTAGTTAACAGCATGAGTTTTGGAATCAGACTCACCCGAGTTCCAATGCTGGCTCTGCCTTCTGTTGGCTGTATAACTTCAGACAACTTTGTGAGTCTTAATTTTTGTCATCTATAGGACACTTGTGGTCATGGTCTTGTGAAGTTGAGTAGATTAAGTGAGATGATGGTATAGGTGAAGCGTAGGTCATAGTACCTGACACTTCATGAGTGCTCAGCAGTAAGGTATCGACTTCATCATCTTCCCCTTCAACATCTCCATCCATGCTCAAATCTATTTACCAGTGCTCTTTCTGATGTGACCTTGGAAAGTTTATGAAGTAAGTGATTTGTTCAGTTACCTATTATTTCCATCTTCATCCCTGAGTGGAACAGCAATCAGAAATATCACCACTGGGGCACCGGTGGCTCAGTCGGTTAAGTGTTTGCCTTCAGCTCAGGTCATGATCCGAGGGTCCTGGAATCGAGCCCCATGTTGGGCTCCCCACTCAGTGGGAAGTCTGCTTATCCCTCTCCCTCTGCCTCCCCACACCCCCACTCATGCTCTCTCTCTCTAATAAATAAAATCATTTAAAAAAAAAATATCACCATTATACACTCGACCCTTGAACAATGAGGGGCTTGGGGTGCTGACCCCCCCACACACAATTGAAAGTCTGCATATAAATTTTGGAACCCCAAAAACTTCACTACTAATAGCCCACTGTTGACCGAAAGCATTACCAATAACATAAACAGTTGGTTAACACATATTTTGTATATTATATGCGTTATGTACTGTAGTCTTACAATAAAGTAAGCTAGAGAAAAGAAAACATTATTAAGAAAAACACAAGGAAGAGAAAATGCATTTACAGTTGTGTATTTACTGAAAAACATCTGCATATAAGTGGAGTCCCAAACTCAGGTTGTTCAAGGGTCATCTGTACTCTTATCCTCAACTTTAAAAGACAGAGAAAAAACAATGTTGTTCTAGTTTAGGGATGCAAGTGATATAGCAATGGATGGATGCTCTGGGCCCCCATTACCACTCTTTGGAGTTGGTGGCTTCTAGTGTGCGCATGAGGTGAAACAGTAGTTTTTCAGGCATGGAAGAGGAGCATAGGTTCTGTCCTATTAAAGAAATCAATAGTCCAGCATGTCCAATACTCTGTCTCCACACTGGCCGAGACAGATGCTTCAGAGAAGGCCATAAAAATCCATTAACATATTTAATTCACACTCTTGTACCCTGGGAGACATATTCTTGTCCCAGTCCCAGCTGGTCATCCATCCTTGCCCTGAATAGCCAACATTCATGTCCTCAAGGTAGCTTACAGATTTAAACTAATTAATCCCTTTTCCTCCAAGAGGGTTACTTGCTGCTCTTCTCCATCTGTGAGTGCCATCACTGACTCCCCATTGTCACTTCAAGCCCTGATTGATCTTATGCTTATGGTCATTTAAGACTCCTGCTCCATTAGTCATTTATTGAGGACCAACTGCACGCCAGGAAGAGTGGTTGGCACTGGGGACAAAGATTGGGATTTGGTTCCTTTCTGAAAGGAGTTCTAAGTTTAGTATTTTTTTCTCCTATATTACAGTTGCCTAAAAATTCGTTAGTCTCCCCTGCCAGACAGACATATATGCAGTTAAAAATCATGTGGGGTATGTATATTGAAATAACACAGTACAGCACAGAAGAGTGATTTCTCAGAAGTCACTCTACAATATTTCCACTTACATCACATTGGCCAGAATTAAGTATTGTGGCTTGATCTAGTTGTAAGGGAAGCTGGGATATGTGTTCATTTCATGGAATGACAATGTGCTCAGATACAAATTGTGCTTCTGTTTCTATAAAAGAAGGGGAAAATGAATTTGGGGGGCCAATTAGCAATCTCTGTCACAAGAAGCCTCAAAAAATTTTAATAAGGGAATGATAAATTTAGACCTGTGGTTATTGGCATCTCTGGTTTCCCCAAAAGCATCAGTAGGGAAGGATGTGGGGCAAGAAGGGAAAGGGAAGCAGCAACAGTTGCCAGAGAACAACTAAGAGACAAAAATGCGTTCATTGGCTTTAACAATTAAGATGGTATTGGAGGTGATCTTTGAGAAAGCTGGTTTCTCAGAGTGAGAAGGTGGACACAAAAACCTGAAATGACAAAATTACCAATTATTTTGTCCCTTTCGTTGAACACATTGGAGAAGAAACAGACATCTGCCAAAATTATTGCTGGAGAGAAATCATGTCAAGTGTTATAGTAAAGGGTATTGTGAAAAGAGTGAAAACGAAGTAAGGATTGTTAAGACAGTCACTCTAAACAGAGTGGAGAGGACGCAGAAGTACTAGGACCTCTGCCCCTCTCCTGTTTCAATCCTCGGAACACCGGGAACTTCTGAATTTTGTCAATTCCAACCCCACCACCTCCTGGAATACATCCTTCTATTTTGAACCGAAATAAAGATAATGTAACACCTGTTAGCTAAATAACTAAACATATATCAGATGGTCACTGTAAATTCTGCCAGCACCCATCTTAATTCTTTCCAAACAAGTATGTAACCTTTCGGTTTTTGCCTTTTTAAGACTGAGCTTCTGCTCCCTGGCAATTCAGAGCATACTTTTGATTTCAGAGGACTCTGTGCCCCATGGATTATAATCCCTAAACCCCCAAATAAATGGTTTAGTTGCTTTACACTCTCTTCTTATTAATCAACAGTATAGATGATTGTGCTGAGCACAGAGGAGGGAGAGGTAGAGTCTGATTTGAAGGAAAGCAACAGAGGAGAAACTGCAAAATGACAGCTGCCCTGACAAGCAGGCAAACTGACAGCTGGCCTCAGGAGTAATGTATTTTTTCAAGTATTTTCAAGACCAGATGTGGAGTGATCTCCATATTTAGCAATTGTTAATATTAGAGCCATTCATCTCATTCATTCTATCCATTTCATCCAGTCATATTTCTGTATTTGTTCTATAAACTTCTTGAGAGCGGAGGCCGTGTTTCTTCTTCGCTACAGGCCTGATGCCTACGACAGTGCCTGGCATTTGGTCATTGTCCTGAGCTAACAGATCAAAGTCAGGAAGGCTAATTGGGACTTTCAGCTCTTGCTTTTCACGATTTCCTGCAGGTTACAGAGGTCTACGCAGTCCCATCGTGAAGAAAGCAAACCCAATGGAAAGCAGTCCCGCCGCTCCCAAAGCACAGCCCCGCCCTCCTCCGACTGGCCGCCACCTGGGCGGCCGGACCCTGAGGCCGGCAGAACCTCGGAGGCCGGAACCTGAAGAAGGCGGAATCCAAGGTGGTGGAAACTTGCGTCCGACGGAACCAAACGGCGGCGCTCACGGAGCCACCCGGACTCTGTTGGGGACGGAAGCGCAGTGGCGGCCGCTTCCTGGTTGCCGGTGGGCGCCGAGGGCCGGGGCGAGCCGAGGCGATGTTGCCCTTCACTGTGAACTTCAAGGTGTCGGCGCGCACCCTCACCGGGGCCCTCAATGCTCACAACAAGGCGGCGGTGGACTGGTGAGGGCGCCGAGCTTCGAGGCCGTCGGGCTCGGCCATGAGTGTGTAGGGGAAGGGGAACAAGAGATTTCACCCCCTGGTTCATTTGGCCTCGCTAAGCCTGGGTGCTGCCCTCGCGCTAGAGATTTTCTTTAAATGCTGGGTTTTTGTTGTTACTATGAAAAGAGTAAATGCCCCATATGTGAACCTTCCCTGTGCAAATATAGTGGCCCTGTTTCTTCCAAACGTGTTTCTCTTTGCTCTTTCCCCAAGCCTTCCTTCCCATCCCATTCGCCTGTCTTTACCTCTCCTCCCAACTCCAGGCTTCTATCCCTCCACCGTCAATTCCCCTGCCCGTCTCTTCCCCGGCTTGTCTTTTTCTTCTCTCGCTTTCATATCCCTGTTTCTTCCCTTTAGTCATTCCACAACTTGCCAGACCCAGTGCTAGGCGCCTGTACCTTCACCTGTCATCTCACCTTGACCTTTTCACTGTAAACTAACACTGCAACTCTGAAGATTGATACTTAGATATAAAGCGAAATTCTATAGCTGGGGCTGCTGGGCATGTTGGCAAGAGGGATGAAACCGCCTGTCCAATGTTTGTCTTTTTTTCTGGTTGGGAGGACCAGGACTAGTCACAGATGCTTAGGGAACATGATCTCAGGCACTTTTTTGTGAGTGCTCAGGATTCGAAGTTGAGTAAGACAAGGTACATGCCCTTAAAGACAAATAGACGACAGGGGTTGCTTTATACATCTTCAGGCCTGTATATGCATGTCTCTTAGAACCTTTTTTATCCACGTGAAAAATGAATGTCAGCATTTTTAGGTTAGCTAGACATTTTATTTAAGTGGGATAAGGTAAAAACACTGGCCTTTATGCTTCAATAATAATTTTGTTAATGGTAGTGCATACTAGATTTGTGATTTATTTTAGCATGCCTCTTGGCAAGAGAGAAGTTAAGTCTTTGTTTTGTACTTAAATTTTAATATCACTGTTTCGTTAGGGGCTGGCAAGGTTTAATTGCTTATGGATGTCACTCGCTTGTGGTAGTGATCGATTCCAATACTGCCCAAACTCTTCAAGTTTTAGAAAAACATAAAGCTGATGTGGTCAAGGTAAGTCAAATCCCACTTTCACCCTATAACATATTGCCTATTCTGAAGTTTTAAATATCACTAGATTCTCATTAAGTCGTATGTGTAAATGTTGAATAGCTTTTAAACATCATAATTCATTTGGGGTAGCCTCGCATTTCCATATATATGATTTAATAGCAATCCAGGATGAGCTATTAAATACTAGCTCTTAGATGATTTTAAAGATGATGACTAACACCAGTTCTTCCATTTACCAGAACATTTATTCATTCATTAGTTTTGAGCACTTTGCATATGCTAAAGATGTGAGATGAAAGCCCTCAAGCAATTCATTGTCTAATGAGGAACAATGAAAACAGACAATTACAGTATGATAAGTGAATGCTTAGGGACTAAGGAAGGTACCTAACACCTAGTTATAGGGATCAGGGAGGGTCACAGAAGTATTTCCAGTTTAGGGACTGGTAAACAGTTAACCAAGTGAAGAATAGGGGAGGGAGCACCACAGGTAAAAAGAAGACTATACATAACGGTAAGTAGTGGGGTATAAAGATGGCTAAATGGTGATATATGGCTAAAGGGTGATGGACAAGGAGGCAGCCAGAGAAATTCATCTGTCCTGAAAGTGTTAGAAGGTTCTGAAGAAATTTTTAAGTAGGCAATTGATAAGGCTGTATTTTATTCTAGAAAAACTTACTCCGGCAGCAGTGGAGGATTTCTTGGAGAAAGGCAAGATGAGGCAGTTGAGATCATTTAGGAGACTTTTACAGAAATTTTGGCAGGAAACTCTAAGGGCCTAAAATAAAGCTGAGGCAGGAAAGAGTCGTATTCAGGAGCTGCTGAAGAAGTAAACTTGATAGGCTTTATAGTAATCAGTTTAAGGAGAGTCAGGGACTAGAATGATTCCAAGTTCTGTTTGAATAACCGAATGATAGTGTTGCTATGACAAGGGGAGTAAGTGTGAAATCAGTGAGTTTAAGCTTTCAACATGCAAAGTCTGAGGTGCCTGGTACAACTGAATTACAGTGATCTGAAATCTTAGGATTAGAGATTGAGATTTGGGGGTTTTGGTTTGTTTTTGATAACAGCTTTATTGAGATATTCATTCACCAGTTTATAGTGTACAACTCCATGGTTTTTAATATATTCATAGAATTGTATAGCCAGCACTGCAATTTCATCACTCTGAGAAGAAACCCTCTACCTATTAGTAGCTGCCCTCCCATCCCCTCATTCCCTTCATCCTTAGGTATCCAGTAAAATACTTTCTGTCTCTGTAGATTTGTCTATTCTAAACATTTCATATAAATGAACTCAAACAGTATGTGGCCTTTTGTGCCTAGCTTCTTTCCTCTTCTTTTACTCAAGGTTCATCCATGTTTTAGCATGTGTCAGTACTCTGTTCCTTTTTATTGCTGAATAATATTCCACTCTATGAATATACCACATTCATGCATTGATGGACATTTGGGTATTTCCCACTTTTTAGGCATTATGAATAATGTTGCTAATGTACATTTATGTACAAGTTTTTGTGCAAACATGTGTTTTCATTTCTCTTGGGTGTATACTGAGGAGTGGAACTGATGACTCATATGGTAATTCCATGTTTAACTTTTTGAGGAACTTCCAGACTATTTCCAAAGAGGCTATACCATTTTACATTCCTATTATTAGCTGTATATGAGGATTCCAGTTTCTCCACATCCTCACCAACATTTGTTATTATCTGTCCTTTTGATTCTAGCCATCCTGTTGGATGTGAAGAGGTTCTCATTGTGGTTTTTGTTTGCATTTCTCTGGTGGCTAATGATGTTGGGCATCTCTTCATGTGTTAATTGGCCATTGGTATATCTTCTTTGAAAAGTGTCTATTCAGTCCTTGGCCCGTTTTAAAATTGTCTTTTAATTATTGAGTTAATAGAGTTATGTATTCTACATAGAAGTCTGTTATGAGATATATGGTTGGTAAATATTTTCTCTCATTTGTAAGTTGTCTTACACTTTCTTGATGGTGTCCAATGAAACACTAAAGTTTATAATTTTGATGTTCAGTTTATCTATTTTTCTTATGTTTCTTCCATTGTTAAGATTTACACCTTTGTTTTCTTCTAAGAATTTTAAAGTTTTAGCTCTTATATTTAGGTTCTTGATCCACTTTGAGTTAATTTTTATATATAATGTGAAGTAGGGAAAAATGCAGCTGATTTTTGTATATTGACCTATATCCTGTGGTCTTGCTAAACTCATTAGACCTAGTAACTTTGAGGGGATATTTTACATAGACAGTCATGTTATTCGCAGATAATGACAGTTTCATTTTTTCATTGATAATCTATGTCTTCTATTTTTTTTTTCTTGTCATAGTGCATTGGCTGGGACCACCACTATAACGAATAGGAGTAGTGAAACAATACTCTTGTCTTGTTCCTGAGCCTGGGAGGACTGCATTCAGTCTTCCACCATTAAGTCTGGTGTTAGGTTTTATTTTGGAAAAATGTGTTCTCCCTTCCACCTATTTCCCTGATCTTTTTGGCATTTCTGGAGTTTTCATTTCTTTGTGTGGATCCAAGTTTCAGTCTGGTATTATATTCCCTTTGCCTGAAGAATTTCCTTAAAGTTCTTGAGGTGTGTATCTAATGTAGGTTGATTCTCTTGGTTTTTATTTGTCCGTGAAGATATTTCATCCGTTTTTTTCTCTTGTAATACTTGAAAGATATTCCACCATCTTCCAGCTTGCATAATTTCTAGGAGAAATTCTTGTGTTTATTTCTCTACATGCACTGTATGTTTTCTTGTGTAACTGCCTTCAAGATTTTCTCCTTATCCTTGGTTTTCAGCAGTTTGATTATGATATATCTTGGTGATTAAAGAAATACACACACACACACACTGCTTGGGGTTTACATAAATGGAATTCAAGCACTTACATAGATACATGCAATCAATTCTTATCCATGACAGTTTTATTCTGTAAAGTTGCTGCAAACACTGAAATTAGTGAATACTGAAATGTTGATTGCTCAGTTGATTGAATTGTTGATTACAGGGGAAATACAGGTTAGGTTTCTGTGAGCCTCTTGTCACAACATTTTCATCAACTGATCAATATATAACCTTGTTTTATATGTGTTTTGTTGATTGATTGACATTGAACTCACAGCCAACAGCACTAAAACTCATGCCTGAACAGAGCTTATCTCACGTGTTTTTTCCACAAGGCACATCACAACTTCTTGTGCTTGGGGCTGCTAGGCAGCACTTCAGCACTGTGCTTGGGGACCATCTTGAATTTGAACAGTGAAATCATCAATAAAAAGCACAAAAATGCAAAAAAGAAGTGGTGCTGAATAGACCATGAAAAAGACACTCATTTGCATTATGGGAGCTGAAATAAGAGCATTTTGTTTCTCCTGGGGATACACATGTATGTTGGGTGACTCACATTTTTCACCACTCTGCATGTGTCTGAATGACTGTGAAAGCACTGCAAGTATTCATTTTTTAAATAAAATCACAAATTTCAGTGAGCGGGCACACATCTGCAAATAATGCAGATTGACTGTATATACACACACTGAATATAAATATACACATAAACATACATTCAAACATGTACATATATGCATATACCTACACTCTTACACATACATTTTATGTAAAAAAATTCTGGCCTGAGGAAAAGATGTATTACAACTGAATCTTAAGGCTTATCAACACTGAAGTTCAGAAAACTTTTTGTTTCCATTTCTTTTGTGACTACTTCAGGAATACTGTAGGAAAGGCACACTCCCCTGTCTTGGCATTAGGTATAAGTGTGTGTTTATGATATGTACACACACGTGTCTGTATTCGAAGATTCTGTGGTGTTTGAGTTCATTTATTAAACACATACTTGTTGAGCACTAGCTTTGATGCTGTGTTAAGGTCTGGGAATAGAAATGTGAATAAGGCCTGCGTGATCCCACCCAGTGGAGCTTATAGTTCATGGGTTGGTGATGGGTCAGAACGGGGTAAATAAAGCAATTACAAATTGTTGTTTATTAAATGCTTTGAAGAAGGCAAACTGGATGCTGAGCTAGAAGGAAGGGGAGGTTGTAGCCATGGAGGGCCATGGCTTAGGGTGAGATGAAGACATGTGTTTTATTTATGATTCTGTCAGTATTTAATGCTTAGGATTAACCTGATTTGTGCCGGAATCTTGTGGTGTTTATTGTAAAAACTCCATTCTTACGATGTTGCTAGAGGTATGGAGCATATTTTTTTTAAGAAAAAAATTAACGTCTTTTTTCCAGTTTTATGAAAAGGACAGCTGGAGGGTTTTTTGCTTGCTTTTGTTTTTTTTCTATTTTCTCCTCTGAAAGGCTTTGGTAGTTCTAAGTTGTCTCCTTTTGATTAGGAGAGTAGAGTACCGAAAACCATTCTACTTAGTAATTTAGGATTTTAGATGTTTTGTCATGATTAGATTTTATGATTGTATTGCAACTTTAAAAAAATATCACAAATAATAAAAGTCTGACTTTCGAGATGGAAAATAGTTTCCTGTTTATTCTTTCTAAATATTTTTGTAACATAAGTGTAGAATGTAGTTTGGGTTCTGGTTGATGTTTTATGGAAATTGTGTTTAGTTTCATCCAGTACAAGTATTTACTTGATTTGATTTCTTCTTGATACTAGGTTAAATGGGCCAGGGAAAATTATCACCATAACATTGGCTCACCATATTCCTTGCGCTTAGCTTCTGCTGATGTCAATGGAAAGATCATCGTTTGGGATGTAGCAGCGGGAGTAGCTCAGTGTGAGATCCAAGAGCATGCCAAACCTATTCAGGGTGAGGAAAGTCTGTGCTCTGCTAAGTGTTTAGCACTTATTATTATTATTACACATAATTATTATTATTAATTATTATTAATACACTTATTCTTAGAGTGGTTTTTTTCCCTTTTAATTTCATCACTTCCCAGTTAATTCTTGATTATGTTTAGCGTGTTTTATTGATCTGAATCTAGCTTTCTTGTCTTTATCAGTATGTTTCTGTGCATATTTCCTCAAATCTCCGCTGATTTGTGCTTTAGTAAATTGCATTAATTTTAGCATTGGCCTCAATCAAGCATGATGAGAAAAATTAAGCTGCTATAAAAGTCTTGTAATCTAAGCTACAGTAAAGTAAACTTGGCTGAATTGCTATTTTGAATTAGCTCTCAGTGCTTATTTCCATTGATGGAGATGATCCAAATTTTATTTTCATTTTCATATAGATCATTTGTTTATGTTACTGACTCAAAGCTTTGACTGAGTGGCTGTCTTGATTGAGTGAATTTTTTAAATGACTATTTAAAAAATATTTGTTGAGTACTTTGTACTAGGTACTGAACGAAATATTTATTCTCTTTATTATCGGGTAAAAAACATTAAACTCTGCAGAGTCCCGTTAAGTAATCCCACAAAGATGTTAGGAGAGTCTGACATTGATCATGGCCAGGACAGTCTTTGACGCAAAGTTCTAAGTAACGATTTGTGAAAATTGTCTTGTATTTTCTTTGAAGTAATTTGAAAATGTTGATCTTGAGATTCTAATGTCCACACAGCTCATTTTAATATAAAACTGCACTTTTCCTGTGCAGTCCTGACCTGTATACACATATATGCTATATAATATAGGGAGAGGGGAAGTTAGGATTTTAAGGATTATGGGGAAAGAAAAAAACAGCAATACCCTGAATGTCAAGGATACATTAACCAAGTGTTCGAAGTGATTTCTGAATTTTGCCTTTATCTGGTCTTTACAGATGTTCAGTGGTTGTGGAATCAAGATGCTTCCCGAGATTTACTACTTGCTATCCATCCACCAAATTATATTGTGCTCTGGAACGCAGATACTGGCACCAAACTGTGGAAAAAGAGCTATGCAGATAACATTCTTTCTTTTTCTTTTGACCCTTTTGATCCCTCACATTTAACTTGTGAGTAATAGTTTCTTGTGGAAAATGAGTTCTTTATAATATAGTTAATGCTCTCTATATAATATACACACAACCCACATCACATCTAATGTGTTAAAACAACTGAGCGAAGTGGAGAAGTCCATGTATCGGCAGCATCTATGACAGATACTAAATCATAATCCCATATCATTTGCAAGTATTTTGATGGCTAGAAATTTAAATCAGTAAGCTGTACCTTCACTGTGTTGAATTTGTAAATAGAATTTGATTAGCTGGGGAGAGAGAGTTGCTGTGCTATTCTAATTCGGGCTTAATTAAATTTGTTTTTCTAAGAACATTTAAGGAACCTGAGTCAAAGGTTTCATTTAGTATGTGGCCAAATTCAGTTCATCCTTTTAAGAAATCGTTTAAATTCATGCATGTGTTTCGAGTCCCATGGCACAGAATAAGCCCCAGAGAATTTTTTCTTGCAGAGGTTGTTTTGTCATGTGCTTTTGGTGTTTTCACTGAACTGCTGATCTAAAAATTTGATTTGTTTTTAGACATATTTTTGTGACCAAATGATTTAGGAAATACTCTTCATTCAATTATGCAGTGGGTATTTCTTGAGCTATTACTATATGCCAGCTATAAAGGGAATGAAGGGGAATGGGAGGGATGGGAATGGGCAGGTTGTTGTATTAGATAAAGTGGTCAGAGTAGGCTTCCTTTTGATATTTGATCAAAAACTGGAAAGAGGTGAGGGAATTAGCTGCAGGAAAGAATGTTTCCCCTGAATTTGAATGATTCAGAATTCTTTTATCTACCAGCATTTGTTATTACTGAGTGTATATTTGTGTGCTAAAGAAGGAAGAGAAGGGTGTATACGCAGAAACTAAAATGGGAAACATGGCCGTGCAGTTAGAATAGTGTGTGGTGAGGCGTTGCTTGTCTATACACGTATACAGTCTGTGTATGCGAACGTGTGCATACGTGCACTCACTCCTTAGTGTGCTATGAAATGCGGTGCTGTGGGAACACAGAGGAAGGCTGCTTTAGCTGATCCACTGACTGAGGGAGGGCATCACAAAAGAAGAGGAATAAATGAGACCTTGGAAGGTGAGTTCTGTCATCTGAAAAGGAGAGAAGGCCTCAGGCTAACTTACTGCATCTCTGTAATTTGGTTGATGAAAGCACAATGTATTTCAAAGCATCAGTTCCCTAACATCTCTGATTTATTTGTATTTAATGTGCTGGGGCTGTCGTAACTCTTGAATACTTCTTTGCTCCCTGTGCTTAAAGCAGCCTCACTAACTGCAGGGAGCCAGGAGAGATGAGGTTTCTCTGTTTAGATATCCTTGTATTAGCCCCAGTTTTGAGGGAGATTCTTTTTCAGTCATACAAAGGCAAAATTTGTATTGCTAACTGTGGTGCTGCCTTCTTGAATGCTTCTGTTTCCTGTACATGTAGTAAGCCATCATTGGCACTCTATTTTTTACTCTAGATATAAAGAGAAAAAGAACTCTCTTTTATACTTTCTGAGGTTCAATCTGATGCTCCAAAAGAAAAAGGAAATATATTTAGACTGAGTAGCTCATGATAATCATAAAAAAATTAGTATCACATCGAATATTTGAACTTAGCGGAGTGTGATATGCAAAGCCTCTTATATATGGGATTTTTTTTCTTCTGTGAATTTTATATTCTGAAAAGTCTTTGGATTTTGAAGTTGTGGGATATAATGAGGAAAGGTTTTTAATGAAAGCCTGCTCTGAATTTATTTGGAAGAACAAACATTTGTTCTTCCTGCCAGTAACCTGCTGATATCTTTTTAATATAAAACATTAATTTAGAATGCTGAGTTTGGAGGCCTCTGATGAATTGTAATGGACCACCTGTTTCACTTCAACTTGGAGAACATTCCAGTTTTGTTATGACTACATTACACTGCCAGTTCTATATTATTAAAATTATCATTACCTTCCTTTCAAAATTGTATTGGAATAAAACTGCTAAACTTGATTAAACTTTAATCAGAGTTTTGCTTCTCTCAATATAGTACTCACCAGCGAGGGTATTGTATTCATCTCAGACTTTTCTCCATCCAAGCCTCCCTCGGGCCCTGGCAAAAAAGTTTACATATCCAGCCCACACTCTAGCCCAGCTCATAACAAGCTGGCTGCTGCCACAGGGGCTAAGAAGGCTCTTAATAAAGTAAAAATCTTAATCACTCAAGAGAAACCTAGGTAAGTTACAAGTATAAAACTAACCACGTTCATCTATTTATTTATCATCCATTCATGGAATGTCATTTTTGAAGATGTACTAATACCGATTTTCTTCTTTACCTCACCTTTTCTCATTTCTAGTTTTGAATTTATATGAAGGAGGAGAATGTTCTGTCTGTCTCTTCCCCAAAGAGGAGATTCCACATTTGACATGGCTTCTTTGTTTCCACTCATTGTGCTAACCTCCCCCCGCCCCCCACTGGTTTTTACAGATCACAGTTTTTGACTTCTGATTTTTAAATCTGAAAATATAAGATGAAGATTCCACAGCTGGCAATTGAATACATTAAAAAGTTGGGGACAAAAGCTGGGTTTTCATTTTAAGGACATTTTCCTGACTTAATTGCTGTGCACTCTCATTAGCTAGTAAAATATGGGTGTTTTTCTTATGTGTGTGTAAAGATGTTTCTCATACTGGTTAAGGGCCAGGATTCTAGGGGAAATTATAGCCATGTGACTCAGAAAATTCCTTAATCTTGCTCAGATTTCACTCTCCCAATCTCTAAAACAAAGTTTTGTAGGATTTTATATGGTTGTTGTAGGGATTAATATACAGTAGCTTAAGTACTTAATGTAGTGGCTGATATTTAGTAAGCATTTATTTGGTAAATGCTACCTATTGCTTATTTCAGAAATTGCAACTGAATAAAATTTTAAGTAACTAATTTTATGCATTGGAAATAGATTTCAATTTTTTTTCCCTAGAGAGCTATGATTGTTCTTATATTTTTATTGCTTTGGCAGTTTTTTGGCATTCGTTTTAAAAAAGACTCTTATTTTTAATATGCTAAGATTATTCTGTCTGGATTTTGTGGGTCATTACCTGAAAAATATATGGTAAAATACATATTGTTCTACAAATATATTCTGAGGGACGCCTGGGTAGCGCAGTCGTTAAGCGTCTGCCTTCGGCTCAGGGCGTGATCCCGGCGTTATGGGATCGAGCCCCACATCAGGGTCCTCCGCTTGAAGCCTGCTTCTTCCTCTCCCACTCCCCCTGCTTGTGTTCCCTCTCTCGCTGGCTGTCTCTGTCAAATAAATAAATAAAATCTTTAAAAATATATATATATATATTCTGAATTTATATATAAATATCATTTTTATGTATTAAACCGTAGGTGGTTAAGTTCACTAATTTATCCCCTACCCTGTATCGAAATGATTTGATTGCTCCTTACATATTTTAAGAGAATTTTCTATTTGTTTTTCATTGATTCTGTGTTATAGATAAATCTTTTAAAGCCTGAACTGTTTTATATTATGATTTGTATGTATTATATCTTCTCATGTGAGTCATACATTCATTTCGAGTTTGGAGAAATGAATTATTAATTCCTTCAAATAGAACTGCTCCGGGTGCTTTTACGTACATTATTACATGTGATCCTGCTACAGTTCTGGGCAATAATACTGCACCTATTTTATAAGTGAGGAAATTGAGCTCCACATTGTTTTAAATATGTTCCTCAAGCTTACCCAACTAGGAAATGGCAGAGCCAAGATTTTAATGCAATCCGTGTCCCTCTTTTTAGTCCTCTAATCTAACTTTATTTTA
This sequence comes from Ailuropoda melanoleuca, assembly GCF_002007445.2. Classification (NCBI taxonomy): domain Eukaryota; kingdom Metazoa; phylum Chordata; class Mammalia; order Carnivora; family Ursidae; genus Ailuropoda; species Ailuropoda melanoleuca. The sequence continues at coordinate 119,303,278 of NC_048223.1, forward strand.
TTTTATTTTTGGTACAAAAAGGTGGTTTTATTAAAGCATGGGCATAGGACCCGTGGGCAGAAAAGAGCTGTCTAACTTTATTTTAAATTTAAAACTTTGTTATCATTATGTAAAAAGAAAGTAGTATATAATTACATGTTTATTCCTGTTGAAATATGTTTAATATAAGAAGGTTGTGATTGAATATTTGCAAGTCACAAATTGCTAAAATGATTCTTGAGACTCTTGAACTATCTACAATCTTTATAAAATGTTATTTTATTTACACAGAGAATGCTGTGATAAGTGAATAAAATACCCAACTTTGTTTCAAAAAAGATTTTAAGACAGCTTAAAAGTGAACGAAGGCAGAGGGTAGAAAGTGACTTGCCCAAGGCCATGCAGTTAATTTATTGACTCCTGGTCCACGGGCCCTAATTTCCCAGATTGTTTTATTGTGATGCTGAGTCTTGATTTCAGCAATCTGTTTGGTACTTCTAATTGCAAAATAAAAATAAAACTACTAGTTTTGTCACTTACCATCTTATAGGATTACTACTTAAATTTTTCAAAAATTTAGAAACGTATCTCTATCCAACCTATGCAATACTGTTGTCTTAATTTGGGTTTTGGCACATAGTAGAGATCTTAGTTTTAGATGCTAGTCCCTGTTGGTCATTTCAGGAAACAGTTGTACCTTCTCATTGACAGTTGTGGGGAAAGGACAAAATTCAGTCCTTTATTAGCTTTTTCTGATATGAATAAAGTCTTTGACTTATTTCTTGATGCCTAAAGTATGTTTACTTTTTTTCAGCGCTGAATTTATAACTCTCAATGATTGCCTTCAGTTGGCATATCTACCTTCCAAAAGAAACCACATGTTGTTACTCTATCCTCGAGAGATTTTAATTCTTGACCTTGAGGTGAATCAAACAGTGGGTGTGATTGCAATAGAACGAACAGGAGTTCCATTTCTGCAGGTATCTATGATTTAAAAATTACATCCCTCCAAGTTGATTACGAATGTTATAGAGAGAAAAAACTTAATCTTGCAGAAGTCCTTAGTTCCACTTTCTCATTTATATTTATTTAAAAATTAACAATGTTATTGTATATTCCTGTTTTTCTGCACTTTTTGTTGGTTTGATTTACCCTAGAAATTCTTCTGATCTAGAGATATTTATTGAACTATTTAAGTTATCTGGATAAAGACAATTTTTTTATGATTATAAATGGACGGTTTTTCTTTGTTTTTTAGAAATTTATTTATTAGAGAGGGAGCATGCGCATACACATGTGCGGGAGTGCAAGCAAGCGGGGGCGGGGGTGGGGGCGTGCAGAGGGAGAGAGAATCCTGAAACCGATTCCCTGCAGAGCCTGAAGGCAGGGCTCAGTCCCAGGACCCTGAGATCGTGACCTCAGTGGAAATCAAGAGTTGACTCCTCGACCAGCTGAGCCCCCCAGATACCCCATAAATGGAGTTTTTGAATAATTCATTTACTTTTAAAACTTGGGGATTATGTATATATTATTGTTTTTGTTTATTCTGCCCATATTCTCTAAATATGAGTTTATGAGCTTCCCAGCATATACTTTTTAATCTATTGTGTTTTTTAAAATGAATATATTATCTATTTAAAGGTAATACCCTGCTTTCAACGTGACGGCTTATTTTGCCTACACGAAAATGGTTGTATAACTTTACGCGTTCGAAGATCTTATAATAGTATTTTTACCACTTCAAATGAGGAACCGGGTGAGTTTCTATCTCAGAATAACGTTAATATATTTTTCTTCAGAATTTCATAAACCTTCATGTGGCAAATACCAGACAAAGCATAGAGTTAATGGTAATCCTGGCCTTGGGAAAGTAGAATATGATTGTAAAATGGGGCATAAAAAAGCGCAACAAGCCCAAGGTTAATTTCTTGGTGTTATAATAGTGCTCCTCCTATCTGCAGCAAAGAAAGTAATATTTTGTAATTCCTTAATTGTATCCACGAACCAAGCAGATAGTATCTTTGTGAATTTTTCTTCAGCACAAGTAGAACCTTGTAAAATACCTTTATTATTACACCCCTGACTTCTCTGCTTTAGGAACTTCCACTGTAAAATGACATGGGTTAGTAAGTCTCCAGGGTATTCAGTTGTCAGTTTCAGTCTCATCCTGGAGAATAAAAGCACTGTTTTGTAAACTGATGTACTACCTAAAAGCAAAGCGACTTTCACATCTTTTTTAGAGTACCATTATTTTCAGGCTTGCTATAGGCCCCTATAAATTATGATGACCTATAGTGTACTGTACATTATTTAGTCATATTACTGTTGATCCTTTTTCAAAGTTATTTTCTTTGTTTTAAAAATATTAAAAAACAAACTATATTGATTTTATTTTGGAAACTAAACTTGGTGTAGACAGCCATTAAATGAATTATATTTATATTCTGAAGAAATTAGTAATACTTGTAAAAGGAGAAGGCGTTTTTGACAAACTTTGTGCTAGTGAAGGAATGATATTCTTTTTAGCTGAGATTTTATTTAAATTAAAGCAAATAGTAGTGATATTACTGTGTTGCTTTTTGATATTTAAAAGAAAACAATACTATGTTAAGATCCAGATCCCGTCCAGGAGCTTACCTATGATTTACGAAGCCAGTGCGATGCAATCAGGGTGACAAAAACTGTCCGTCCCTTCAGTATGGTGTGTTGTCCTGTCAATGAGAATGCAGCTGCCCTCATTGTGAGTGATGGCAGGGTCATGATATGGGAACTGAAGTCCACCGTTTGTAACCGAAATTCACGGAGCAGGTAAGTGAATCGGTAGGATTGTTTTCTGGTTTGCTTCGTTTCCTCTTTTTAAAAAATTAGTAGAATCAGGAACACCTGGGTGGCCCAGTCGGTGAAGCGTCTGCCTTCAGCTCAGGTCATGATCTCAGGGTCCTGGGATCAAGCCCCATGTCAGGCACCCTGCTCAGCGGGGAGCCTGCTTCTCCCTCTCCCTCTGCTCCTCTCCCCAGCTTGTGCTCTCTCTCTCTCTCTCTCTCTCAAATAAATAAATAAATCTTTTAAAAAATATTACCAGAATTATATGAAAATAGCAGGGACTTTAAAAAAATTTTTTTAAGTGAGAATGTAGACTTTAGATTATTAGGGAATTATGTAAACCTGCTAGATATATTTCACTATGGATAAGATTAATAAATACTATAAAAATGAATAGAATGCCATGATCTGAAATTCGTAATTTGGGTTACTAAAATGTGACATAGGTTTTAAATATGTAAAAACATGTAATTATTGTGTCTTTGCAGTAGTTCTGGTGTATCACCTTTATATTCACCCGTGTCTTTCTGTGGAATTCCTGTAGGAGTGCTACAGAGTAAACTCCCAGACCTCTCCTTAGATAACATGATTGGTAAGCGATTTTTTTCCTCTAACGTTTATGTTAGGGATTCTTCTTGAAGGGCAAAATTAATAGAGTCACTGATGTGCAATTATTATAAAGTCAAAGTTAATACTTGGGAAAACTAAAATGTGGGATCAGTTTTTCCTCAGTAAATCAAAGGGTATGAAATATTTAAGCATAAAAGCATAGATTGGCATTACAGTTACTGGAATTAGAAAATGTTCCTTCATGAGAGACTCTTTAATTAAATGAAGGAGATGACGTTAGGCATTTGAATACTGGATCTGTCCTGTGTTGAGCTATCCCCTGCTCCTCAGGGCCTTTTTGCAGTCTGGTCCCTTGGCTCGGATCTGAATGCATACTTCCTCTCCCTCCCCTTCTGCTACTCCTCATTTAAAATTCAGCTCAAGTGTTGCTTTCCTCAGTCTCCCTGGCCTGACTTAAATGTTCTTCATTTGCAGTCCCTAATAGTTATCAGTTGATTGTAATTGTGATTTTGTTTGTTTCCTCCAGTAAATTATAAACTCCATAAGTGTGGGACAGTGTTCAATTCCACTTTGTATCCCCAGGACTCAGCAGAGAGCCTTGTACATTCACGATGTGCCATAAACATTTATTGAAGGAATAAAGTAACTGAGCAGTATTAGAAAAAGTTATTTTAACATCTTGATGTACATTTTTAAACTTTTATTTTGGGGATTCTTTCAACAAGTATTTACAGATAAAATATTGCTTTAGAGTTGTTTAATTGTGATTGGGTCAGTATATATTAAAGGAAGAATGAGGATTTGTGATTTCAAATATTGTACAACTAGAAGTTGTAAATTTGCCAAGCAATTTTGATGTCTTAATTCTTTTAAAATTGTGACTGTGACTGATAAAGGATTTTCTTTGTCATTATTTGTTCTTTCATAATGTAGTTGAAAATCAGTATTATTTAGTAGGGTTTTTTGTTTAAATGCTAGATAGATGATAATACTAGGAAGAGCATTACCTTATTAATCTTAATCAGAAATGACATTTATTGGGTGCTTAGTACTGTGTTAAGTACTGTGCTAAATGCCCTATGTATTACCTTAATAACCCTGCAAAGTAGATAATATTATTATTTCTATTTTATAAAAGTGGGAACTGAGACCCAGAGAGATTTAAAAAAAACTTACCCCATACCAGACAGCCAATAAATGGAAGAGCCAAAGTGTGAGCCCCGTCACCCCAATCTCGAGCCTCCTTGACCATGGCCTCTAGTCCTGGCTGCTCCACCATCATCTTAGGCAATACCTGACCTCTCTAGGGCCTTGGTTTTCTCATGGCTCTTGCCAGTTGTAAAATCCTGTTCAGTAACACCAACTTGTATATTTAAAGTTCTTTTTCTTCACCTTCCAGACATAAATCCATATGAGGAAGTTTAGATACATACTTGTTTTGCAAAATTCATTTTATCACTAACACAGTTTTCTGAGTTAATTGACCTTGTCTCCACTTAATATAAAATATTAAAGTGGAAATAATTATAAACACTCATGCACAGAACTAATCAGTAATATGGAAGCCCATAGGAGGTTGAAATTTCATGTTGTTTAGGTGTCTAAGTGATATAAATTACATTTTTTTAAAAGACAAAAGGTTACAGATTGTATACAGTTCCTGACAATGTAGTTGATTTAAAAGCATTAAATAAATAAAGCTTTGTTACTTGAAAACATTTTAATTAAAAATTTTAATTAAACTTTTAATTTGATATTCACTGTATCCTTAGTGATAATTGAAAGCAATTCAGTTAAATATAGAGGCCTGATTTATATTCATTGGGTAAAGCCTGCTGCATTTTAAGGCCTAATCTGCTCTACCTTGTGAATTTCCTCTTATGGAAGAAATTTGAAGGAAAATAAGGCCATTCCCAGGAGTCAGCTTCAGGCTGTGGAGCGTTTGTAAACATGGTACCTCTCTGTTGTACTCCACGTTCCTTTAGACTCCATCTTTTGTTACCAAAGATTGATACCAATCATATGGCTGATCCTAAGAGGTCATTTTATTTGGATTAAATTGATGGCCATTTTTTCTGCAATCTTATGAATTTTAAAATAACATTGTTATTAAATCAACTTTATAGCCTCAGAAGGTTACAGTATTCAGAGTCCCATCACCCACTTATAGTAATGATATACATTTTTCCCTTTCATGGGTGTGTATTGTATGTACATACACACACACTCCTGTGTCCTTTATTATATGTTTTTGACAACTACATCTCAGTATTCAAGAGTGGTTTATAGTTAGAAAATTTGTATACCCTTTTTAGTGAATGGTCTGGATTTTGTTGTACTCTTCATATTCGCATTTTGTTGGAGTAGTTTTACTGAGTCCTTGTAGTTTGAAAGTACAAATGCCGTATCTGAAAATAATGCCCATTTAAGATTTAACTATGAACAGTAACAGTTACATGTTCTTTCTATTATGTACTTGTATCTTCTTATTTATATATAGTTTATTATATGTAATTTATGTTATATATGATATATTGTTTTACATATTTATATATGAAAAATTATAATCCTTAGATTTTATAATTACATTGACACATTGTGAAGAATTCTGATTAGAAATTTAAATGAGTTCTTTGAACCTACAGTTGGTGATCTCCAGTTTTATGTATACTTTAGAAGTGCATCAGATTGAAAAGCAACCCTTTAGAAAGGCAGGAGTCAGGTTGGAATGTGCTGCAGTATCCTGTTCCACAGAAGCTGCTCTCTGACCTGGGTCCCCTGACTTGCCTTGTTTGGTGCCTGATACCAGGAACTTTGGCTGAAACAGTGCTTCTTAGATGACAGAAGTCCCTGAATTCTGGACCACAGTCCTCCGGAGTAACCTATCCTTTGAGATAGCAGACAGTGCAGTTTCCATCCCAGAGCCACATATGGAGCCGTTGTTCAGCTGCAGCCCCTGGACTACCACCTGATACCTTGTAGGTCTGAAGAACATTTCTTCTGGACCTGAGGAGTGTTTCCACTGGAAAGTTTCTTTAAATTTCAGCATACATTGTAATTAATATATTTGTACTTTTGCTCACCAATCAGGACAGAGTGCCATTGCTGGGGAGGAGCATCTTAGAGGCCCCGTTCTGCAGGAAGTGCACCTCCGCTTCCTGCTGACAGGACTGCTTTCAGGGCTGCCCTCCCCGCAGTTTGCCATCCGCATGTGCCCGCCACTGACCACCAAAAACATCAAGGTGTATCAGCCACTGCTTGCTGTTGGTGAGTATCGGACCTGTTCTTTTCTTAATCCTTCATGCCTGTTTTACGTTTTATAAGACATTTAAGTTTGGTAGTTATTAGAACATCTTTTCTTTGGGGATAAGGAGGAAGAGGCCCAGTGAAATCATACATATACTCATCTTTAAATATTTTTCTTCTTTTTGTTTTTCTATCCTTTTAATCCACTCATCTTTTTATTAATTTATTTTTAATCACAGTGTTAACCCATCCTCCTGACACTGGGTGATAGAGACGCGACACAGTGGGTACCTTTCTGAAATGTTAGGAGAGTAATCCCTGTGTGATGCTAAATCCAGATTCCTTACCTTTTTTTGGACCACCCAAGGCATATTCTGTGCATGTCATTTTGTATTGGGTTTTTATTATCTAATGATATAGTCATAGTTAGTAGTTTAATAATAGCAATGTTCTTCATTTGCCAAGAATTGTATATTAAACATTGTTTAAAATGGCTATAGTCTCTATATACTAAGATTTGCCTTTTGAGTTGAAATTGCATAGTTTTATATTATAGATAGAAAATTGGTCTGGGTTTCAACTTGCTGTCACAGTAATTTCATAGTAATGTGAGTAATCTAATCTCCTTCATGGAAAAAAACAAATTTTAATTTGCTATTATATATATAAGGTTAAAATGCATTTCTCGAAAGTAGTATATTTGTTTGAAATTGTCAACATTTTTTCTTAAGATCATTGGCTCCTGGCTTTCACTGTAGGTCTATAACATGATTTGTAATTTTTTTTTTTCTAAAATGAAAACCTGACCCACATTTATTTTGTTGCTAGTAGGTCTCAGTTAGCTAACAACCTATTCATGAGTACTGAAGGCTAACCTGAGTAATCATATTTGTCAGTATTTTGATTTTCCCAGTTTTTCCATCACTGTCTTCTGAAAGTGGTTTGCATTTTAATGTTTGGTAGTCTGTGTGTACATGTGTCCAGATTTATATAAATGCAGATAAATATTTAGTTTTTGCTTTAGGAACTATTGACTTATATTAAATCTCTTTTTTTTTTTTTAAGATTTTATTTATTTATTTGACAGAGATAGAGACAGCCAGCGAGAGAGGGAACACAAGCAGGGGGAGTGGGAGAGGAAGAAGCAGGCTCATAGCAGAGGAGCCTGATGTGGGGCTCGATCCCATAACGCCGGGATCACGCCCTGAGCCGAAGGCAGACGCTTAACCGCTGTGCCACCCAGGCGCCCCTATATTAAACCTCTTATAGAGATTTTAATTGGAATTTGTCAATGTACATTATATGTACATGTATATACAGTGTCAGTATACCTAAATTGTCAGTTAGGATTTTGTCGATTTCTTGGAGAAAATTACTTCTTGCGGCAGCTAGATAATTGGAGCTAAGTCAGGGTCTGAAATTTCTATCGTAGAATACGCTGTATTTTACCATATGTTGTGATGATTAAGTGTTTTATTGAATTTAGTATAATCACAAAGTAAAAGGAAAACATATAAAATAAGTGCCTAAACTTTTGAAGTCAGTAGGGAAAAGAGGCAGAGTTCCACTGTGGAGTTACTTCTCCTTGTGGTGCCCCTAGAGTATTAGATCATAGGTTCACCATCATTGAAACTTACAGAATGTAGGGGCACCTGGGTGGCTCAGTCAGTTAAGCATCTGACTCTTGATTTTGGCTTAGGTCATGATCTCACTGTCATGGGAATCGAGCCCTGTGTAGGGCTCTGCACTGGGCATAAAGCCTGCTTAAGATTCTCTCTCCTTTTCCCTCTGCTCCTGCCCCCCCCCGCCCCCTGCAGTTGCCCAAGTGTGAGAGTGTGCATGCATGCTCTCTCTCCAAAAAAAACACCAAAAACCAAAAAAAAACCCAAAAACTTGCAGAATGTTAAAATCATCTTATTATTATGAGGATTTGTTAATTGAAAAGTTTTAGTAATTCTTTAGATATTGTCTCAGTCCTAGAAGGTATTATCATGGAATAGATAATAAATGTAAAACAAGTATAATATTGTATTTTTCTAGAATACTTTTGTAAAATATTTAATGAAGCTTTATTCAGCAAGTAAGCTAAAATAGGAACTTGCCTACATTTTTATTTCTATTATTATTTTATCATTTCTACATTGTATTACTATTTTGTTACATTCTATTATACATTCTATTACTCTGCATGAATCCATTCATTTTTTTAAAGTCATGTGCAGTGAGAAAGTGATTGTCCAATCAATTATACTGTTCACTTTCTTGCTTAACTTATAAAAACATTTTAAAGACTGAAACATTACTTTTTCAAGTATGGCCATGTTTCTTTAAATTATAGACACACACATTACCTGAGGCCATGAAAAGCTTTAGGCATAATAATACTACAACCAAATTACAGCAATAATAGAAATAGTAATAATCTCGTGCCAGGTACTATTCTAAGTGTTTAAAATATGTCTTCTCATTTACTTTCCAGCAAGTAGGTTTTCTGTTATTCCCATGTTAAAGGAATTAAAAAACACAGATTTAGTGTGGGCAAGTAATTTGTAAGAGTGTAAGACAGAGCCAGAGCTTGAACCTGGGCTAATTTAACTGCAGAATCCACAGTTAACCACCATACTCGACCATCTCTATGATTTATGTAATATAAAAGACAAAACAAAAAAACCTTTGTAAAGAAAAATAGAAAAGATCTGGATAATGAGTTCTGTTAGGTTTCCTTTTTGAGGACTGGCTATAGTGAACATTCCAAATCTCAAAAAGATGAGTTCCCATGTGTAAAATAGCTTAGCAAAGTGCTTCTTCAAATTTTATGTGTATTGAGTTAGATTTTGAAGTCTTTCTGTGAAAATCTATCCCTGGGTTTAGGTAAGATCTCAGAGCACATGAGGTTAGGCCCATTTTTGAGAAGAGAGAAGACAGAGAAATTCACTCTTCTTAACACATAGCTTGGGTCCCTTTTGTAAAAGATAAATGTTACAAAATGATTAAAATCTTGAGAAAAGACTTTTTGGAAATATCTGGAGATCCAGCTAGATTAATACTCTTCTCTTACATCATTTCGTTAGGTACAAGTAACGGTTCTGTCCTGGTGTACCATCTCACCAGTGGGCTGCTGCATAAGGAGTTAAGCGTCCACTCCTGTGAAGTCAAGTGAGTATGCATTGTGACATTGAGATCACAAACAGAAAGCATACTGGAAAAAAGTTCCGGGAGAATTTTCTACAGTGAATACTCTGCAGTGGTGATTATTTGCCTGAAAGTTTTGAATAATAAATATTCATGTTTAAGTAATGGTTATGTTAATCAAGGCTGAACACTAATTGTTTGCTTTGTAAAAGGATATTATGCAGTGGAAAATTTTTTCTAACTTTTATTGCTGCATCTAATTTCTCATAAGGTCTAGGGTATTTTCCCAGTGGCTATCACTGTGTTCCCTTGTTTGGATTTATATAGTTTGTTTTTCATTTCTATAAAGACCCATCAGTAGGACTATTCCTGAAAAATTTGAATGAAGCCGTGTTAATTATTAACTAATCTCATTTGTTTTTTTTGTTTTGTTTTGTTTAAATGCCATGAGAAAAGGACCAAACTGTACAGCATTTCTTCTTTCATTTTGAGACATTATGTGTTTTATGAGTGTGGTGCATTCAGAGTTATCTGAGGGAGGAAGGTTGCTTATTTTGTTGCTGGAATGGCTGCTCTTCTTTTTTCGCCCTAGCAATGATGGATTGTGAACTTACACGTGTATAATATACATTTATTGCATTTCCCATATCTTTTGATGATCTCTTAACAAACATGTAAGAAAGGTCATTTTCTGTCCTCTGTACATTACAGAATTACAGGTTTCATGCATATGTTAAAATTCGTAGTTAGGGGTGCCTGGGTGGCACAGCAGTTAAGCACCTGCCTTCGGCTCAGGGCGTGATCCCGGCGTTATGGGATCGAGCCCCACATCGGCCTCCTCAGCTATGGGCCTGCTTCTTCCTCTCCCACTACCCCTGCTTTTGTTCCCTCTCTCGCTGGCTGTCTCTATCTCTGTCGAATAAATAAATAAAATCTTTTAAAAAAAAAAATTCGTAGTTAATCCTTGGTGAATACATTATTCTGAGTAATTGTGTTTTCTGAAGGGGAAAAGGTTAACCCTTCAGGTATCACAACTTCTGATTGTGATGGAATTTCCAGAAAAGTTTACATTGCCTTATTCTTTCAAGTACCTTGTTTATGGTGCAGCCCAGGTGACTGTTGGTTGTCACCTCATGCTGCACCCTCTGGTACCTCCCTGAATACCTTTACCTTGCGTCCTAATGTCTTCAGAATCACTGGGCCGTTGGGTGCAGTGACACAGGTCTGTGTTTGGACCATGTCAGACTGTGTTTATCTTCTTTCTCTTGTCCCAGGAGACCCTCTGTCACTGTTGCTGCCTGCTCTCTCCCTTTCTTTCCTGTCTACATTTCTTCTCTTGACGTTTCCTTTCATGCTTGGCTTGGTGTACAGTGTTTCCTTTTGTGGCTAACACCCACCAATCAAACTCTCCATTTAATCAGTACTTGTTCTGGGGACGTGTTAAGTATTAATACTTTGCATGACCATTTCTTTGACTCCCCACCACAACTTTATGTTGTAGGCACTATTTTTTTTTCCCAATTTATAGTTGAAACTCAGTATTGTAATCTGTGAAATGTAACCTGGGCCTTTCAGGCTTCAGAACTGACCTTTATACTTACAGTACATGGGCTGCATCTCCACCTAAAAAAATGCACATAGGGCACATTTTGGCAATAAGATGAAAATGTTGACTGAGCCAGGATTCATGCTAGAAATTTATACCTGCTTCTGGAAAATCAAGTACATTTTCATTTTTTTCGGAACACTGAAATCTTTAATAAAGACTCAATAGCCAGTTTGTCGGCAAGCTATTAGTTTTAAATAAGATTTGTTTTCCTGGATCATTCAGATGGTAGATGTCACTAAATACATGACTTACACATGCTGTGGTAATATTTGTCATTGAGTAATACTTGAAAGGATAGTGTTGGAAATGCTACTCAGGCTGATATTGTGAATGATCACACAAATGTGCTCCATTTTTTTTATATGAATTTTCCCTCTTAATTGCCATTTTGAAGATAATTCACATATTATATTCAGAGACGACGCCCAGGAGGATGCTAAAATCCTGCCGTCTTTGTGTTTCAATTAATGTGATTATAATATTACAATTAAAAGCCATTATGAAAATTTCACAGATGTGTTATAAAAATTGCTGAACTTACTAGCAATAAACCCGACACATTCTAGATATTCATATGCAAATTTAAGGTCAACTTTTAAAAGTTGCTTTTACCTTGTACTAAATTTGTTTTTTAAAAATCACTTACATACTTGAATCTTATCATTCACATGGGCAAGGACTGCCTAACTGCGGATAGTTTTTGTCTGTGGGTTGTTTTTAAAATCATGATGTTTTAGCCAGTTTTACATTACAAATACATACTGAACATCTTCTTTATTCCTGTAAACAAAACCTTTGATGCTTATCATCCAGTGGAAGATACCGAGGAGAAATAAATGGTACATGGAGATTTTCTTAGATTATTAGATTTTTTTAGATTATTAGTTTGTGTCTTTGTCCAGTAGGCTAAATTTACAATAATATAGCCCAATACTATTTTTAGTGTTAGAACTTATATAACAGCAGTTTATATGGGTATCAGAACATTGACTAAGTCAGTATTGCTTTGAGTAAATTGAGTGATTTGTGCAAAGTATAATAATAATCTCCATTTTGTCTATAAATTTGCAGAGGTTAGTTTCATGGAATTGTAGAACTTCAAGGCCTTCCAGAGGTGGGTGCTCCCCGCAGCCCCCCAGGGTGAGGCAGCCTCTGTAGCAGCCCCAGGAGAAGTCAGCAGGCCCAGCCTGGGAACCTGTAGGAGTTAGAACCACAAATACCTGCTGACAGATTCTACGGTTATAGTTGCTCACTAGTTAAGAATCCAACAGAACAATCCTAGATCGAGTCAGAAAATGAGCTGCTGTGCTTAAGAGTTTTTGATAGAGCTCAGTGTGTAGTTAAACCCAGACAATAGCTTTCTAATCCTGAGAGCAGTGGGTGCTTGCTGTGTTTGACAAGAGTTTTCATTCTTTTCTCTTGAGAGAGAATCCCACCCTTATCTGATCTTCTTTGAAGTCCAACTTGACTTTTATTTTCTTCGGGTTGATCAGTCGGACTCAGATGTGAAAGCTGCTGCTGGAATTTGCTCCAAGGCAGCGTGCTCATAGTGCTGCATTACAGACAAGCAGCCACTGATGTCTGCTCTGTCCTCCACGCTGGGATGTCTTTGTCTTAAAACATTGGGGAAAGCAGGCTGAATATGGATGGCGCTAATAATCGTAAGGAGGAGTGCTAGGCTTTCGCAGACATCATTCATTGCATCCAGCAGAACTTCCTGAGTGCCTGTCACGTGCCTGGAGAGGCATGATGTGGTACCTCCCTTCAAAGAGAGTACAGTCCAGTGCACTGAGTGCCTGTCACGTGCCTGGAGAGGCATGATGTGGTACCTCCCTTCAAAGAGAGTACAGTCCAGTGCACTGAGTGCCTGTCACGTGCCTGGAGAGGCATGATGTGGTACCTCCCTTCAAAGAGAGTACAGTCCAGTGCACTGAGTGCCTGTCACGTGCCTGGAGAGGCATGATGTGGTACCTCCCTTCAAAGAGAGTACAGTCCAGTGCACTGAGTGCCTGTCACGTGCCTGGAGAGGCATGATGTGGTACCTCCCTTCAAAGAGAGTACAGTCCAGTGCACTGAGTGCCTGGAGAGGCATGATGTGGTACCTCCCTTCAAAGAGAGTACAGTCCAGTGCACTACTTCCTCATGTTGTTCAGGCGACACCTGGACCTACTTGCCCTAGGGGTGTCCGTGGGCCCCTGAGCCCAGATGCAATGTGACTCTTACGAGCGCCTCTTGAACTCTGTACCACTTCTTTTGTCATAGGGAGTCCAGAGCACACTTGAGTGATGTCTTTTTTCTGCTAGATCATAAGCTCCAGAAGGATAGCAGTGAGCTCATTCACAGTGGTACTCCTAGTGCTGAGCACGGTCATGGGTATACACTGGCTACTTCACAGATACATTTTTAAAAATAATGAAGAATGGGATTCTTAGTGTCCAGAGATGGTGGCATTACTGTATAGAGCGTAGGTGTTCGGATTGCTGGCAGCAAGCCTTGCAGAGTGTGTCTTAGGTTTCTACGGGTGAACAGATCTGACTGACGCTACCAGACTTACATAGAGACCATAATAAGTTCAAAATGATTTCTCACTTTTTTTGTTTGCTTTAAGTAGAAGACGTAGTGGATATTGTTACTTGTTAGGAGAAGGAAAGAGAAAGAAGAGACAAAGGGACTTTTCAGTGAATAATTCATCAAATTTATATTGTGTTCTCTGTAGGTGTGGTTTGAGTTTAGTAAATGAGGAGGCCTCGTGACAAAAATAAGGCTTGAGTTAGATCTTGAAATTAGAGTAATAATGGTGATGGTAGTTGCTAATACATGCAGTGCTTACTTACTATGTGCCAGGCTTTCTTCATGTACACAGTGTTGTTATTCCTGCAGTAATAATAGATAAGGAGACTAATGTAGAGAGAACGCAGAGCTCAAAGTGCTGGAGCCGGGATTTAAACTCAAATAGTATTTGAAGAGGGAAGGAGAGAGGTCATTCTAGGCACGGAATTTCTTAAGAGTACTCCATTTTCAGCAGCCTAATCTGAGTGTTTCAATACAACTTTACACTTAAAGAGTTATAGTCCTTGATAACTACAGCAATTCCCTGTTCTAACAAATAGTGTTTTCAGCTCCTTTGGAATTATCTTTGCCCCTGAGAAAAAACAAGTAGTTGGATACACAGGGGTAAGCGAGGAAAGTTACTGCAATTATAATAGCAGACAAGGTTCAGAGGATTGAGAGGTCAGTTTGGTTAGGTAGGATGAGGCAAGTGACTGGATGGCCTTCAAAGTCACGTAAGAGTTTGGATCGGATGCAGGAAGCCAGCATATCTTCTTGGGCAAATGAGGGACATGTTCAGGCAGTATTTCGTGCGAAATCTAGCAGTAGCTTTCAAATTGAAGTAGATGTGGATAAACTAGATCAGGGGTAGCAAACATTTTCTGTAAAGGACCAGATAGTAAATATTTTAGGCTTTTCAGGCCATAAAATTTCTGTCACAGCTACTCAGCTCTGCCCTTATTATATCGTGAAAGCAGCCATAGATGATACGTTGTTAAAAATAGTTGTCCTATAAATTCAGATGAGCAGTTGCACTTAGAGCAAAGGTTTGGACGTCCTTCCCACCAGCCTCTATTACATTGTAAGCAAGGCAGGGCAATAGTACAGTGTTTCTCCTTCTTCTCTTAACTCTGATGGTCTGCTTATCCTGTGTCTCCTTCCCTGCCTCACCCCCTTCCTCCTCCTCTGCAAGCCATGGTGGGAACACTCTGTAGTTAGCGTCATGGGAGAAACTGTAGACTCACTTGCTATCAGTCCTCATAAAGGAGACTCCCAGGCATCTGGTTGATAGGTTGCTTGCTGTCTTGTCATCATTTCTTTGAGATTTTTCGTTTGTGCTTTTCTCTAATTAATATACCATTTGGAACTGTCAGCCACTTCCAAATCTAATAAGCCCAGTTTGAATAATTTACTTTAGGAATTTTCTGCCTCCTAACCAAATGGGAAATTTGATAAATTCCTCAGTGTACCCTACTTTAAGCAGTCTGGCTTAGAATATTTTAATACTACTCTTTCTTAAGCAGTGGAATTCTTGAACACTGCTGTGATGTGTGACTCTCTCCTGTGCCAGATTTTGATAGTCATTTTAATGCTGCTATGAATCCTGGTAACTACACTATCTCTCCTGCCGTTACATTTGGAGATGAAGTTTTAATTAGAAATAATTTCATATATATATTGGAAACATACCGTAATTTAGTCTCAAATGAAAGGTCATATTAATATTCTTAATTAACTTGTATAATAGAATTTAGGTCTTAGGAAAAACTTATTTTTCAAGTAAGTTGTTCAAACAAAAAAGGGTATTTGACTAAACTTTAATTTCTCACTTTAGGGGTATCGAATGGACAAGTTTAACTGGTTTTCTTTCCTTTGCTACTTCAACACCAAACAATATGGGATTAGTGAGAAATGAACTTCAGCTGGTTGATCTTCCAACAGGTTTGTGTACTTAGACTATTAAAAGATTGAGAATGGTTTGTCATATTGATCAAAGATGTTGCTATTTACAAAACATATTCCAAAAAACTTCCTTTCAACTTGGAAGGTTTTTTTTTATACCTATTTGTATATTCATTTTGTTGTTTTTCTGTAATAATTGCCCTGGAAAGGCTCCTTGTTGTTGTTTGTATGCAAATTGTGTTCACACCAGTGCATGGTAAATGGAGTACCATTAGCTTGAACAGACAGATACATAACTACATATAAATGGTATCAGTTCTACTTTAAGGACATTATTATAGATAACCAAAAGTATGGTTTTAAAATAAATCTTTGTAGTAGGCTTTATTAGATTCTCTTCTAAAACTTTTGGCCTTTGTTAGGAAAGCCTTTATAAATTTGTAAGTAAGGATTGTCTTTAAGAGCTCAAATTTAAAACTTTTGATAGTCTCTGAATAGGGAAATTTGAGAGCTTAAAGACTTTACAAGAGGAAGCATTCCAGTAAAGTAACTTATTCAGAATTGTTTAAAAACCTACAACTCAATGAGTTTCAAAATGAAGAATTTAAAGATAGAATAAGGTGAGAGTTTCAAATTATTTTATGACACATGCATGATTTCCAGTAGAATTCTTAACAAAATTGTAGTGAGTTTCTTTAAATGGTGTAGCAATAGGAATATATGTAGACAGTTTGGATCCTAAGATACATGTGTGTGTGTAGTAAATCGAGTATTTTCTCAGTATGTATTTCCAAGATATGGTTGTTCTTACTTATCTGAGTATGTTACTAAACCTCAAGGAATTAGCCCCACGGGAATCAGTCCAGTGTTGTTCTGGTCTCATTGGAAGTGACCTGCTCAGTAACCCCTGCCCCTAGATTGGGATCTCTCGGATTACATGGTAGCCCAGGGGCGAATTGCTGTTTTCTAGTAGCATTCACTTAAAAAATAAAAAAGGCTATTCATTTTTTTCCAATCAGCTCAAGACTGTTAGATAACTTAAAATCTTTCTTTTACAGATTTATTTTTGAGCAACAAATTTGTAAGTCATAGTTCCTAACTTGCTCAAGTGGGATATTTGAGTTCAAAGATTATAGACTTTTCTAGCCTGTCTTCTAAGGAGGGTCAGGAAAGGATGTAGGTGTTTGGCAAATAAGAGCAGGGGCCCCATTTGACAGCACTGAGGAGCAGGGAAGCATGCAGGCGCCCAACTGTCTCTGAATTGAATGCGCTCTCTTTTGTTTAATGTAAATAAAAACGCCGGAAATGTTATTAAAATGTATTTGTTCAGACATGAAGTAGAATTTGCATTTTTTAATTACGGAAAACCATTTAGCTTCTTTGGCAGTTAACAAATTCTTATCATTCCCCAGTTTCAGTGTTTAGAGACCTTTCGATAGGAACAGGTCAAAAGTATTTCAGTTGCTCAGTTTGTACTGGGACAGGAAATCTTGAATACCTCTTTAAAGAGTATTTTCCCCCACTGGTTAGTATTTGTGAGCATGGAAGTGTTTATATTACTTTAAATATGCCAGTAGTTTTACAGTAGACAGTTCCTTTTCCATAGATGCATTGAAACTTTGAAAGTTGATATTTTTGAATTTCTAAAATATAACTATTTGAAAGAAGCCACCGAAAGTATTCAAGGAAGTCTGTAACAAAGGAGAATATCATTTTGTAAGAGATATTTGAGTACAAGTAATATGTTACTGGTCTTCAACATGTAATAATTTTGAGACTATGTTTTGAATTTAGATTACTTGAAGCAGGTTAGGAGCAAGTAGAAGAATGAATGGGAGAGTAGACGCAGCCCTGATCCCATTGGTGTGTATAACTTTTTGTGTCTTACATGTTTCATCTGATATTTCACATTTTCTTTAATATTTGCAATTAAAGGTAGGAGCATTGCTTTTCGCGGTGAACGAGGCAATGATGAGTCACCCATCGAAATGATTAAAGTATCTCATTTGAAGTAAGTGTGAACCAAAAAAAAAAATCTGTGGTGTTATCACGAGGGCGTCTTAAGGATTTTTTTTAAATCTTTAAGAAAGTAAGAATATGCTAGAATGCATATAGAACTTCTTAGTGATAGTAAATGGTGCTTTGCAGCCATTTCCAAGAAAATATGTTGATCACAAAATTAAACTGCTATTGCTTTTACTTTCTACTTCTTAAAAAGATGAGATAACTTTTGTGTGAATCTTAATATTCCATTAGATTGGTAAAACCAGTAATCCTGTTTTGTTCTACGACAGCTATATTGATGTAGATGCTTGTCACCCACGAAGAAAATGTTATTTGTTACCTAATGAAATTCTCATGCATTTCTATCTCAATATGGGTTTGTGGAGTCAAAGAATATAATGTAGACCTATTTTAATTTCAGTAAGTTTTGAGTTTTTCGTTCCAAGGGAAAATACGTGTAAAGCAAGATTATTAAACATAGAGACTGAATGAAAACCAATCAGAAGAACGAAGAAAGGAGGAGTAAGTGCTCTAAAATAGTTTTCAGAATTGCTTTAGCTTTTCTAGGATCCTTGCATTTCCATATAAATTTTAGAATCAGCTTATCAGTTTTACCAAAAAAAACTTCCTGGGATTTTGATTGGATTGCACTGAATCCGTAGACCAACCTGGGAAAGAACTGACATCGTAACAAGTTTTGTGATTCGTGAACATGGTGTTATCGCTCCACTCGCTTAGGCTTTAATGCCTCTCAGTAATACTCCCTTGTTGTCAGTGTCGAGGTGTTACACATCATTTGCTAATAATTTTTTGTTTTTTCTTCTTCAATGCTATTGCACATGTATTTTTTTCTTTTTTAAATTTCAGTTGCCAATTATTCATTACTGGTATACTGAAATAGTTAATTTTTTGGTATTGACCTTGTGACCATGCTAACTTAATTATTATTTCTGGTAGCATTTTTGTTGATTCTTTAGTGTTTTTTTATAGACATACCATGTTGTTTGCCAGTAAAGACTCTTCTCCATCTCTGTTTTCTGGAAAATAGGCCTTTTTTTTTTCCTCTTGCTTTGCCGTACTGAGTATGACCTCCAGTACAATGTTGAATAGAAATGATGAGAACTGACATCTTTGTTCTGTTTCTGGATCTTACAGCAAGAGTGTTCAGTCTTTGAACTTGAAATAGGTTAGCTGTAGATTTTTTGTAGGTGACCTTTATTGCGTTGAGGAAGTTTTCCTAGTTCACTGAAACTTTGTATCTTTGAATAGGTGATGGATTTTGTCAGATGCTTTTTCTGCATTTAGGGACATCCTCATAATGATGGGTTTTTGTTTTAAGTTGGCTAATGGGGTGAATTATGAATTACATTGACTGATTTTTTGTATGTTAAACCAACTTTACATCCCTGGCATAAATTCTTCTTGGTGGTAATATATTACTGGATTTGATTTGCTGATATTTTATTACATCTATGCTCATGAAGCATTTTGATCTGGTTTTCATATGATATCCTTGTCTGGTTTTGGAATCAGGGTAATGTTGACCTTGTAAAATGAGTTGTGAAATAGTCCCTCCTTTTCTTTTTTTCTGGATAAGTTTGTGTAGAATTGGTATTATACCTTACTGAAATAAGAATAATTCACCAGGGAACCCACCTGGGCCTAGAACTTCCTTTGTGGAAAAGTTTTTAAATACATATTCAGTTCTTTCATAGATGTAGAACTATTCAGGGTTGGTTGGTTTGTTTTATCACTGGGTTTTGGTAGTTAATGTCTTTTAAATAATCTATTTCATCAAAATTGTTGAATTTATTGATTAAAAACTTGTTCGTGTCTCAGTCTTTTAATATCAGTCTTTTCAAAGAAACTCTTTCAGTTGCTCTCATTTTTCTCTGTGGTTTTCTATTTTCTGTTTCATAGAATGCTATAGGTATCTTTTTTTTTTCTTGCTTCGGGTTTAATATGTTTTTTTTTTTTCTAGTTTCTTAAGATAGAACTTTAGATGATTAAATTAAGGCTTTTCTTTAAAATTTAATGTAAGCATTTAATGTCACGTAAGCACTACTCTTTCTGTACCCTACATGTTTTTTTGATATGGTGAGTTTTCATTTTAATTCACTTTATAATATTTTTAAATTTCCATGGGATGTTTATAGATACATTGTTTAATTTCAAAATATTTAGGGGTTTTCTTGATACCTTTCTGTTAATTTATGGTTTCCATTGGAGTCAGAGAGCATATTTTATATTATTTTCATCCTTTTAAATTTAATGTGATTGCTATATGGCCCAGGCTGTGGTCTGTCGTTGTGACTGTTCCATATGTACTGGAAAAGATTGTGTATTCTGCTATTATTGATTAGAATATTCCATAAATGTCAGTTCAGATTGGTTGGTAGTTATTCAGGTCTCATATCTGATTTTCTGCCTGCTTTTCTGTCTATTCCTGAGAGATGAGTGTTGAAATGAACTTTATTCTGGATTTATGTATCTTTTGAAGAGCTCATGTTCTTGCTTTGGGTATTTTAAAGCTCTGTTATTAGATATATACATATTTAGTATTGTTATGTCCTTTTGACTGACTTCTTTATCATTGTGAAATAGCCTCTTTATGTTTGGTACTATTCTTTATTCAGAAGTAAGTCGGATTTGTCTGATTTGTAAAGCCACTCCAGCTTTCTTTTGGGTAGTGTTTGTATAGTATATCTTTTTCTTACCTTTTACTTGTGTCTTATCTATGCCTTTACATTTAAAGTTGATATCTGGTGTAACATAACATAATAAAAATAAATAAAGTTGATATCTTCTAGAAAGCATATAGTTGGGGCTTGTTTTTCTGTTTGGTAATGTATGTTTCAAATTGCAGTGTTTAAGTTATTCATATTGAGTGTAATTATCAATGCAGCTTATATTTAAATCTGCCATCTTGCTCGTTATTTTCTACTTTTTAATTTAAAATGCATTAATAAGGATAGTTTTTAATTTATTACACTTAATTTCTAATATGCAAAATGTCAGTTGTTATGAACCACATAAACAAAAGTTCTTTGGGGGAGATCCTCAATAATTTTTAAAAATGTAAAGGAGTCCTGAGATTACAGGGTTTGCGAATTGCTCAGTTAAACTGTTTGAACTCCAGTCTCTTCTGTTTCCAGTCAGTCTTGACTCTGCACACACCTGCTAAATTAGTAGCTGTAGAACAACTGATCACTTTATCCCCCCCCACTGTAAAACCTTCAGTGATCCACCATTCTCTGCAGAAGAAATCTCTATATAACCTAGCATGGCGTATTCAGGTGTTTTAGGTCTTTTATAATGTGATCCAAAATTCACACTTTGATATTCTCTCTCGTGAGGAATGCTCTTGCATGCTCTACATTTCAGGTAGCATGTTCCCCACTCTATGTCCTTTCTTGTCTTGGCCGTTTGTCACATTTGTAACTCTGCCTAGAATGCCATTGCCCAGTTGTCAAAATAAATCTCCTCTTTCATAGTGAATCTTTCTAGCATTCACCGGATTCTGTCTTACATTAGTTATTTACGTATAAGCCATTAGATGCCTTTATGTTACATATAATAAAAAATGTGGGGTGCCTGGGTAGCTCAGTCTAAGCGTCTGCCTTCGGCCCAGGGCGTGATCCCAGAGTCCTGGTATCGAGCCCTGCATTGCGCTCCCTGCTCCGCTGGGAGCCTGCTTCTTCCTCTCCCACTCCCCCTGCTTGTGTTCCCTCTCTTGCTGGCTGTCTCTCTCTCTTTGTCAAATAAGTAAATAAAATCTTAAAAAAAAAAATGTAACATATTGCCTTTGTATAATCCTTAATGTGTGTAAAATTCTTTTATGTGTGCTATCCCCTCCCCCCTTTTTAATTCTTAGGGCATTTGGTGAGGGAGTAAGACAGATGTTACTAACAACATTATAAAGATAGGTAGAATAAAACTCAAAAAGATTACATGGTTTATCTGAGGCCACATGATTATCAAGTGGCAGACTTTGTCCTGAGCAAGAGAACCTGAGTCATTTGGTACACTGAGTGTAGGGATCTTCCTGCTCGGTCACATTTCCTCAGTGTCAGCATGATAGAAACTTTGTGAAAACCTTTACTTTTTCATTTAATTTTTATCATAACCTGTGTACCAATCCATTGGGATAGGTAGTGGTATTCTCATGTCATGTATGAGAAAATGAAGCCGCGGGAGGGTTACCATAAATTGATAAATTGGTAAAATGTGAACTTCTGCCTTTTTTCATTCTTCTAACCTGGGCTTCTTGCTTAATTATGGCTATGTGGCTCTCAAAGGTCATCTTAGGGCGTTACCTTCTCAATGACTATTAATCATTAGAACTAAATGTTAAGTTATATGGTCTGTGTTTAGAATACATCACGTGACTTTTCTGATTTACTCAACTTTTTATTTGTATTACTTATGGCGAAAGTTGGCCAAAGGGGGCTTATTTAATAATTTTGTTTATTTCAGGCAGTATTTGGCAGTCGTATTCAAAGATAAACCCCTGGAATTATGGGATGTTAGGACTTGTACCATTCTTAGAGAAATGTCCAAAAACTTCCCTGCGATAACTGCTTTGGTAAGTCACAACTGAAGAACTGGTTTATCGAGGCATGTTCTGTGTGTGATGAATATTTTTCTTTAGCTTGAAGTGAAATCATTACTGTCATGTATTTCCTTGCTAAGAATGTTTGTTGAGAGATGATCTAAGTCATGGAGATAACTCTTATATTCTTGGATGCGTTAAGCAAATACTGCATTAGTGCAATTCCAATTAAGATTTTACTTCAGTATTTTGAGGAACATGATAAACATATTCACGTTTAAACATGATAAACGTAAAAAGGTTTGTGAATAAAGGTCATAGTAGCTAGCTCAACCTTAAAAAAAGAGGAGGACAGTAGTGGGAACATGGTCTTACTTTATGGAGAAAAATACTGGATCTCTACCTAATGCTGTATTCAGAAGTGGGCTCCATGGGATTAAAGACTGAAATGTAAAAATGTAAAGCTATAAAATTAATATAGTCAAAAATAGAAGAATATTTTTCTGTTCTGGGGCAGGAAAGGACATCAGAAGCTCAAACCAAAAGGCAAAAAAAGAAAAAAAAATGCATTTAATTAGTCAAGATTGATGCTTTTTATTCAATGAAGGACCCCAATGTCAAAGTTAAATAGAGAAGACAAGTTGGAAAAAGAAATTTGCCAATGTCTGAAACCAGCAAAGACTAACTAATCCCTGTAGGGAGTTAGGGTTATGGGAGCTCCTGCACATAAACAGTGAAAAGACAGGAACCCCAGTTGAAAGAGAGCCAAAGTACATGAGCAGTTCACAAATAGTGGAGAAACCTAAAAGGCCAACAAGCATGTGAAGAAGTAGTCAAAATCAGCAGTTTTTAGAGGTGGGCAAAATAAAATAACCATGGTGTAACTTTTAGAGTAACAAAAACTGGGAAGCCAGATGGCATCAGCCGTGGGTGTAGTGTAGGCTGCGGGAATCCTTCTGCACCGCGGGCAAGAATGCAGACCGGTGGGGCATCTGCAGAGCAGACTGACAGCGCCTGGGCAAACAGACATCCCCTAGGGTGCCGGCTCTTCGGCGCCTGTCACGAAAGCGTTTCTGTGAGGATATTGACTGAGTTGGTGTTTGTCAGAGAGTTCGGAGGCGATCAGGGTGTTCTCTGTTGGGAGAACAGACAGACGGAGGGTTGGTGGATGCACTCGTGGAGTATTCGGTAGCATGCAAAAACAACAGAGATGGGACTGACACTGTGCTGAATGAAAAGAGAAACAGGGTGGGGTATGACGAAGTCCTATTAATGTAAGTTACGAATACATGCATGGAAAATAACTACTGTGAAGAATTGATGCCTATGAGAGGATATTAGATTGAATTCATTAGAATAGGTGGAATATAAAAGAATAAATAAACCACATGAGAGATTCGAGGTGGATCTGTGGAGGACAGTGAGCCATAGTTGGAGGGACATGATCATTTCACCCTATGCACCTGTGGGGGGGGGGATGCTAGAGGTAGGGAAGAGAAGATACCATAATTGCATTTATTATTTTCATTTTGTAAAAAAAGAAGGCACCAAAAAGTTAGACCTTTTGGAAGTTTGCCATTAAACCCTTCTACCTTAAGCTCTCATTAAAGATTAGACGTAGAAGGAGGGGGAGGGTAGATTATTAAAATCTGCCTTAAGCGCTAATTAAAATGCATTCGTTCAGCCTTTCTATAAATAGATAAAACCTAAGAACAAATTGCGAATTCATGTGCAGTAATAATAAGTGATACCAAGCAGTGGCAAGAATGCCCAGCTGTTCTGGAAAGATTGTTTTGACAGAAGTAAACTGAGCACTTGTAGAGGTGCCTGTCTTTGCTTCTCAGGAGTGGTCCCCGTCTCACAACTTGAAGAGCCTGAGAAAGAAACAGTTGGCCACCCGAGAGGCCATGGCCCGCCAGACCGTGGTCTCAGACACAGAGCTGAGCATCGTGGAGTCCTCTGTGATCAGGTGCAGTGTGCTGTTTCCTGCCTTTCTCATTTGTGATACTGGTGTCATGGTGGGGAGCTTGACAAGTGTCATCCAAAGGCATCTGTAGTACCTTGTTATGTTTCAGTGCATACTGGAAGACTGAAGAGTTAATTTTATTCTTTCATTGCTTAGTGCAGTCGGTAACACACACAGGAATATCCACATGGCAGCCTCCATTAGCGAGCGTGATCATTCTCACTACCCTTCTGTTCCCTAAGCTTCAGCTTCTGGAATTCAAATGAATGTAGCGGGAACATCCAGATAGATCTTATTTTCATTTATATACACCAAAGAAAATGTATAGAGAATGCTAGATTTTTATGGACTGTCTCCGTCTCCATCCCCACCAGTTTTACAAATAAAAAGGCCTCAGAGAGAATGATGGGTCAAGGTAAGGCCTCTCTTTCTGCAGCAGAAACAGCGAGCAAGTTTTTTATGTGAAGTCTAGATGACTGTGTTCCTCTGTATGGGGTAAATGACCTATTGGGAGTAATTTGTGTTTTCTTACTATTAGCTGGGCAAAGATTAGTGTCAGTGCTTTTTTCCCCCCCTTTGATAAGTAGCTTTGGACTTCCTATTAATGCATCTGTATTTTGGGCACGTTAATTAATGTGTGTGTCACTAGGGAAAAGAAATATCTTTATCTTATTCCTCTTTATTCCAAAGCTTGTTACAGGAGGCAGAAAGTAAATCTGAACTCAGTCAGAACATCTCTGCCCGGGAGCATTTTGTGTTTACCGATAATGATGGCCAAGTTTATCATCTCACAGTGGAAGGAAACTCAGTGAAAGATAGTGCTCGGATTCCACCAGATGTGAGTCCAACTCATGATTACATCTTCATGAAGAGTTCTTATCAAAGGTTTTGTTGATTCCATATCCAGGGAACCCGTAGTTAAGTTGTGAAGCTATTTCAGGAAAGTCTAATGTAAATAATAAACTTGACTGTTTAAGGAGATATTATCATTGATTAAACTTGTTCCATGCTGCTAGAGAATAACATTGTAACTATTTAGATTAAATACTTACCATGTGCTACTTATTTTTTTTATCCCTTTAATAATCCATGAGGAATTCTTTCCATTTTAACTATGACAGAATCAAGGGAGAGTAAGTAACTTTCCCAATGTTTCCCAGTGTAGTGACATGGGAGTTTTACACTGAGGTCTGTCTGTCTGTCTGATTGCAGTATCTCTTCTCTTTCCACTTCAGGCATTACCTTGGAGGATTTGACTTACAGTCTAGCATCATTTTGGGGTAATAGTAATCAGGTTGCAAGTGCAATAGCATTATTAATAGTTACTAATTTATATATATATCCTTCTCGGACCTTGTGCAATCCTCTGACTGAGGTTCCGTAGTTCGCAATTTGTGTCCGCATGCATCTCATAGGTTGTTTTTAATGGATAGATAAGAAAATGTTTTTGTTGACTAATACTGTTATAATGGTTAAGTGGAGGCATGAGAAGATTTCATAAAATATATCTATTTATTTAAAAGGGTTGTCTAAAAACAGACTTTAGTTGAATGCCAACCCCTATATTTTATGGGTTGTAGTCAGGATGGTGGCTGGGGCGGGAGGCTCCACTTCCAGGATGGCTCACTCACATGGCCGTAGCAAAGTAATGCTGGCTGTTAATGAGTGGCCTCGGTTCTTCCTCACGGGGACATCTCCATAGGGCTGAGTGTCCTCACCACATGGCAGCTGGCTTCCTCCGGAGTGAGCGTTCCAAGAGCACACAGAGGAAGCTGCAGTGTCTTTTAGGACCTAGTTTGAGAAATCACACTCCATCATTTCCTCAGTGTGCTGTTGGTTCACGGGTCAGTCCTGTTCATTTGGGAGGTGACTGCCAAGGGACGTGAATACCACAAGGCAGGATTGGGGCGGGGGTGGGGGAGTTGCTAGAGGCTGCTGCCACATCTTCCTTATAAAGAACACAAAAAAAGTTGAGGCCATCCAAGCCACCTTCTCTACTAAGAATGGAAACTAACATGGGAAAGTTTCATTTTTACTATTTTTTTTTTACTATTATATAGAATAAGTCATACCTGAGACTTAGTAGTGTCTGTTTTGAACTTTCTCTAATTGTCACTAGTTTGAAAGGGTGGAAGTAGTAATGCAAATATGAAAAGTTGATATTTGGTCATAATAGGAAAAGGAACTTACTTTAAGTGTATAGAAAGGAAAACTGCGAAGGAGAGCAGACCTAAAGACTTGCAGTGTTAATGTAGCTGTCCTTTGGAAAATCAGTTTGCTGTCTTAGGAATATGGAGAGTTCCTCCTCCCGAATCGCAGGAAGGCCCCATCTGAGCTCTTCTGTGCCACTCACGGCAGCTCCGGCTGTGTCTGATTGCTTCACACTTGCGATTAGGACGTAGAAGCAATCCAGTAATTGTTTAAGATGCCAGCTCCTCCTTACCCCAGAAAAAGTTTAAAGCTTTCGGACATTAGACCCCAGTTTTCCTTTTTATAGGAGTTTCTTGCAGGTTGGTAACTGTGCCTCACCGCTTTTAAGATTCTCTTTTTGTGGAGGTCCAAAGTCAGGGTGTAGCATTCTCTATCTGCTAGCCAGATCCTTTCATTCCGCAGCTAGAAGCAGCTTTCTCAGGGAACGAGCAGCCTAGTGCAGATCCAGCCTCCAGTGAAATCAGTACATATTTTAGAGCAGGTTGGTTTTAGGGAGAGGTATTTGAGCAGCTACTGTATAATACGCGAGAAATTGGTTTTGGTTCATTATTTTTATTTTCTATAATTTAAATATTTCTAGAGACTGTCATATAGAGTTTAGGCAGAGGTTTTGTTTGCTCATTTTAATCCAGTATTCATCTTACCCTCCTCCCAAATGTAAAGTATTAAACATTTGCTTTGAGTTGAAATTTTCCCTCTGGATTTTGGCCCCAGAACTATAGAGTATACAAAAATGGTAAAAAGAAGAGGAAAACTTGGCATATTTTAAATTTTGGAGCATCTGTAGTTGACTGCCTTTATTCCGAAAACTGGAACAGTGGGAGAGAATGACCAGCTCTGCTTTGCTGTCAGCCTTCTGATCTTTTGAACATCATATTTTATATACAGGAACATAACAGTGTCAATTAGTAATACTCTGTTGAGTTTTAATCTTACGTTGGTTCTGTCGGGGTTATTTGGAGCACAAAGCAACTTTATGCCACATTGTCTGAGAGCTCCTTGGTATCTGCATGTGGCTTATATCCCATCAGCAAACTCTTAGGGAGAAAGGTCTGGACTGTTTAATTATATAGTTGTATTAATATGTTACTTGTAATTCTGAGCTGATTTCTAAGCTTATTTAAGCTTTAATATTTTGATTTTTGAGGTTAGAAAGTAAGATTATAAAATGTGAACATTTTCAAGACTAAAACAATAAACTTGAAGGCAAATTCTTAATTAAACGTTCTGTTAATGTGGCCCAGAAAATGGAAATAAGATCTTGAAGTGTGGCTTCATATTATATAGAATTCTATTTAACATAACTTTCTAAGTTTTTTATTATTGAATTCCTTAGAATACTCATTTTTAATTCAGTTTTTATCTTTTATTTCTTGACTACCACTAAGATTTATGTAGTATTTGATGCGTAGGCCAATCAATTTGGCCAGCCTGCAGCTTTCCCACTATGAACTAAGCATGTGAATTTTTATTTTTATTTCATAAATGCAAAAAACCAAGATTTCTTTTAATAAGTAGAGAAGTAATTGAGCAATAATATTATTTAATAGTGAGCATTTTTTGACTACTGTGTAGTAGGCTTGTTTTAAGCCCTTTCCTGTATAAATTTATTAATGCTAATAGGAACTCCTCAAGTTTCATGAGTTTATTAATTAACCTTCTTTATTGATGATAAGTCCAAGATGCAGAAAGATTAGGTAAATGTGCCCCAAGCCACACAACAAATATACATGATAAAGCCCAGATTCGAGCCCCAGCAGCTGACTCTAGAGCCCAGGCTCTTAAGGTCTTTGTCACACTACCTCTGTGCATTTGTTAGAGAGCTGCAAGCTCCTATCTCCTCCCACCCCTCCTCTCCCCTTGGCATTATTGCAGTAGTGTTTCATTCTTATACTTGGGTTTCCATATGTCTTTGTAAAAGCTTTCTGTGAATTCAGATTGTGCAGATGCCTTTAATCTACAGTTTCTCTTCACCTTCGTTATTCCAGAAGGTATCAGTGGAGCTCTGGATCCTCTTTGCAGTAGAAAAACTGCTGCACAATTAATTATGAAACAGCTCTGAGTTTCCTCTGGAACAGATTGATTTATCCTTTTGCAGTGAGTGAGAAGTTGGAGACAAGGGCCCTTTGGAAAGGGTTTTCTTTCCTTCTCTTTATTACTTTTAATTTGCTGTCTTTAAGGTATTTCTTCCTCAAAAAGTACCTCTTCTCTATAAATTTAGTTCAGATAACTTAATGTCCATCAAACTGAAATCTGTTTCTTTGTAGTTGAAATTGATAAGCTAGGTAGCTCTTTTAGTGTTACAAGTCTGTTAGTGCTTGATGGCATTCATACCGAAGCAAAACCATTTATAACTAAGTTTTATTAAAATATCTTTATTATTTTATCGCATTTATTAAGTAAAAACATTTCTCTGCTATGATGGCTTATAAGTAGTGAAAACTGTGTGTATTTGTTGCTTTTGTTTTCTAGGGAAGTATGGGTAGTATTACCTGCATCGCTTGGAAAGGTGACACATTAGTTCTTGGAGATATGGATGGGAATTTAAATTTTTGGGATTTGAAAGGCAGAGTATCCAGGTATGATTCAAGAATGCAGTATTATTTGGGGCACCTGGGTGGCTCAATTGGTTAAGCATCTGACTCTTGGTTTCAGCTCAGGTCATGATCTCAGGGTCCTGAAATCAAGCCCCTTGTCGGGCTCTGCGCTCAGTGGGGTGTCTGCTTCTCTCGCTCTCCCTCTGCCCCTCCCCCTACTCGTGCTCACTCTCCCTGTCACGCTATAAACAAAATAAATAAAATCTAAAAAAGAAAAAAAAGAACGCAATATTATTTGTTTAAAATAAATTCTTGATATGGTTGCATTGAAGACTTATGACCTGCCAAGCAGGATCATTAAGCATGACCAAGTATAGCTTGGACCCTTGGGTCTCTTGTTGCTGCACCTGGGAGGAAGAGCCTTGAGCCAAGCTCTGGGTCAGTCATAGGAGACACTTACCTGCAGGTGGCCCGTGCAGAAGTGTTGGGACATTATTCCATCTTTATTAAAGGGTAGACCCTTTCTGTCAGTTGGGACCCCTCTCCCAGAAAGTAAAGTCACCAGACATTATCAAAAGCAGGCCTAGAAAGAGTCATTGGACATAGTTTCCAGCGACAAGATATTACCCTACTTCATATTGGTGTTTTGTTTTTGTTTGTCCTCAGAGGAATACCTACACACCGAAGCTGGGTGAGGAAGATTCGTTTTGCTCCTGGTAAAGGAAACCAAAAATTAATAGCGATGTACAGTGACGGTGCTGAAGTGTGGGACACTAAAGAGGTAGGCCCGCTCCCCGAGCGTGAGGGGCCCTCAAACCAAGCAGCTGGTCACAGGGGCTGCAATGTGTTTCTTCCTTCTGATTTAGAAATGAAGCCTATATAATGGGTTTGTCGAGGTTCTTAAAATGATTTTCTTGCTTTTAATGGTATCACTGTCTTTGGGATCTTTAAAATGCAGTCTGCATGAGGAAAAGAGATTGCCAAAGACTATTCAGTTTTAACTTGCACTGGGTCTTTGCCACTGGCACTGTGATAAACATTCTTTTCTTTCTGAAAATGACCACCAAATTCACTCTTGAAGGTTCAAATGGTGAGCAGTTTAAGAAGTGGAAGAAACGTGACCTTTCGGATATTGGATGTGGACTGGTGTACGTCAGATAAAGTGATCTTGGCGTCAGATGATGGGTGCATCAGAGTCCTGGAGATGTCTATGAAGTCCACTTGTTTTAGGATGGATGAGCAAGAGTTAACCGGTATGAAAGGCCAGTGAAGGGCTCTCTGACACCTTTATTTGGCACAGGCGGCTCTCTTCTGTTTCATTTCCGTCTTACTTTCTAACAGTCTGAGTTTAAGGAAATAGATTAACTTCAAGCTTGAGTGTTTTCACCGCTAAGATGCTGGACTCCGTAACTGCAGATGTCAGTCATTCTCCGACTCCGGGTTGGCAAGTGCCCCTTCTTTGACCCTTTTGAGGAGTGCTTTGTCAAAAGATCAGAGATGTTTACATAAAAATGATTCACTTAGAATTTAGGAGAACTCAGGGGCGCCTGGGTGGCTCAGTTGGTTAAATAGCATCCGTCTTCAGCTCAGGTCATGATCCCAGAGTTCTGGATTGACCCCCATGTTCGGCTCCCTGCTCAGCAGGGAGTCTGCTTCTCTACCTCCCCTCGGTCCTCCCACCCTTGCAGTTCATGCACACACTCTCTCTCAAATAAATAAAATTTTTAACCAAAAAAAATAATTCAGGAGAACTCATCAGAAAACACAAATGTAGTGGTAAGGTGCCGCTGGCTTTTTAATAATGAGCTTTATATCTTTTGCAAGCATATATCACTGGGGGCGCCTGGCTGGCTTAGTCAGAAGAGCATGAGACTCTTCATCTCAGGGTTGTATGTTGGAGCCCCACGTTGGTCGTAGAGATTATTTAAATTAAAAAAAGAAAGAAAAGGGCAAGCATATACCATTGAAAAGTCACTTTGGAAAGTGTTCTGAGTGTCATGAATTTCAAGCCTATCTTAAGACTTGTTAAATGGCCAGTCAAAATAAAATTAGATGATTGCACTATCGTACCTTTTTTGTAAGGTTGTTTTGAGATTGTTTTTTATCAGAATGAAGAACATTTCAGTAACTATAACCTCCTATGTGACCTAAAAAAAAAAAAAAGAATGGGATTGTGAATGCACCCATCAGTCAGTTGGAAAGTCCGTTTTGTCTGATGGAATGCAGTGTTCATCCTCGCAAGGTACTTTTGGGTGGAGACAGACATTCTGATCCTAATGGGAGCGAAGCAGGAAACTTCCTGCATTAAGTATGCTCCAGGCATCCCTTTGGTGTGTACTCTAGGTTGCTGAAAAATTTCAGAAGAGACTTGTGTAGTCGCTTACTGTGTTTCAGCATAGAGCTGTCTGCTCTGGGAACCGTCCGTGCCTCGGTAGGATCAGTCTTTGACACCTTTAGAGGCAGTAATGTTTTGAAAACCTGTGGTTTGCTGTTGTGTTCGTGCTCAAGGCACTCCCAAGTTGCTGCTGATGCTGCCTGGGCTCCCTTGAAGTTGTGTTAGGTGTGCTTTTGTTTTTGTCGCTGCCCCAGCCCTGCTAGTGGCTTCAGCCTCCCCTTCCCCCTGCGTGACCCTGACCACCATCTGCCAAAGCCGGAAGCTGTGCGGTGCTTTCTGTGTCTGTGCCTGAGATGCTCGCCCACTCTGCGGAAGTGGCAGCATCTCCTCCTTCCTTCCGAAACAAACTTAAAGTTATTAAGGAAATGGAGGGAACTTCAAGGGTGGTTTTCCTTTTAGTTTAGCTACGGGTTCTAGGTTAAAGAGGTGGGCGAATGTAATCAAAATGTTTGAAAAGCTTTTCTATCCCCTTTAACTTAGAATTTGAATCTACCAAAGCCAGGGTAGCTTTTTCTTAAATTAAGTTGACTACAGAATTGGAGCCCATCATTAACAGCATACTTGAACATCTGACCTGCAGACAGATTTTAGATTACATTTTCTTTTAAAGTTTTCTCTCCCCCACCCAAAAACATCATTCCTATCCAGTTTGTAATGCTGCAGCCTCTGCCAGAAAGGGAGAATTTTTGAAATAGCAACAGAAAAGGTCAATATTGACCTTTAAACTCAGAACAACATTCAATACATGTTAAAGATTAAAAACTGGTGGTGTGTGTAACTATGGAGTTAGCAAAAAGATGTCTATGTGTTTATCTCCAGTTACATGCTTAGTCTCAGAAAAATATGTCTGATATGTTTTTATTCTGGGGAATTAGAAATAGAGTTTGGACTTACTGATATGGGATAAAAACCATTTTAGGTCATATGCAGTGGTATATTTAATAAATTTTCTTTAATTCTCCTTAATAACAAGTAGAGAATACCCTAAAACACTGGTACAAGTCTGCCAGTTTTCTTAGAACAGCTTAGATGGCCCACTTCCTCCCCTCTGCGCCTGTGTTTACACTTGTCACAGCCCTGCCCACCTCAGTCAAGGAGAAGGTCAGACAGGGGTAGAAGGTGAAGACCCCTGTTTTCGATTGGAGAACCCTTCTTGTCTGCTGCCTTATTTATCAGAGTCATGAAACAGCATAAAAAAATCATAATACTTTTTTTAGTGGCCTCTAGAAGGAGTCCAAGAGGATGAGACGTGTTTAATAGCATTCCAGTTTGATGAGGTTTCCACACGCTTTACATAGTATCCGCAGGGTGTTAGAGACTGTCCAGTCCAACTTCCTCACTGCTGCTCAGGCCAGTACCGAACAACACACTTTTCCTAAGGGAGCACGCACAGAAAGAAGCTTTCTGCAATCAGATTTATACACAGACCTTGCTTCTTCGTCTGCCTCTGCTTTCCACTCATTCCCAGTGGTTTTCATCTGGGCTATTTGGAAATGTGTCAGGATGTGCAGGGGTGTCTGAGGTTACTAAACAGCATGCTGTGCAGGCAACAACCTGGACAACGAGGAACGGTCTTGCCCAAAGTGTCAGTCGTGTCCCTTGTCTCCCTTCTTCCCCTCCGCCCATTCATCACAGTGACGAAATCACGCAAGCAGGGTCCTCTCCCTCCCAGACTGCCTGCTCACCATGCCATGTGCCACCTGCAGGTGGGAAAGGAGCAGTTTTGCTACTGTTCTTGGCTCTTCGGTTCCTGATTTTCTGCATTGCTGTCACATAGGCAGCCAACAGTCTGGGTGTGTTTCTGTTTAACACCTCCGGTAGCTGTAGCCCAGACTCAGCAAAACGTGCGGGAGAGAAGTAGCAGTGATGCCAACTACCTTTTCATTCTAATTGTAATTTCCAGAAGTGAGTGAGCTCTTGTAGGTGAGCTTCTCCAGCTGGGAGACGATCACCTATTACTTTTTCATGGCCGAGCTTTGCCTTTGAGAAGAAAGATCTAAATTCATTTGAAGGTAGGAAGGAATAGAGTTCACTTTCAGTTTGTTCATGCTCATTGGGATGAGATCAGCAGTGTTTTGTTTTGGAGAAATAACACATTTGTTTTTAAAAATTAGACTTTTCCCTCAGTGTATTCTGGCTTGGTCATTGTTGTCTTGCTCACGTTACATGAAAACTCTGGAGTGCTGCTTTCTAAGAACATTCTCTTGTGTCTTTTCACTGTCCATTGATTAAGAAACTACACATAGCATGGAAACTTTCTCTGTTTCCAAGCTTAATTTGTACCATTAAGCTTTTGTTCCCTAACATTGACTTTTTTCCAAACATTCTGTAACCTAATGCTAGCAGCCACTACTGTCTGAAAATGACAGGGCCCAGCTTGAGAGCTGGAGAGTTCCGTGGTTGTCGTCTAGTAAGGATGAGTAGAGAGAGCATGCTAAGTAAACCCACCTTTATCCTTTCTAGTGCTGGCTTTAATTGTTCTCTAGGTATGTAGGGGAGTCTCATTCTTACCAGGTACATTCTTCCCTTTATAATCTGGATGTAAAAGATAAATTTGACTGATTGGAAAATTCAAAAAAAAACCTTTCATAGCAGCAGAAACTATAAGCAAAGCAAAATATAAATGATAACCTGGGAGGAGGTATTTGCAAGTCTTTAATAGACTGTCCACAGAGAAGAAGAAAATATATACAAGTGGCCCTTAATTATATGAAAAGATGCGCAACTTTATTCATAATAAGAAAAATACAAATTAAAACTACACTAATAAACTGCTTCTCAACTATCAGATTAATAAAAATTCAAGAGCTCGAAAACATGCTCTTGCAAGTCTGAGGAAACACGTATTCTCAAGCAGTGCTCATGGAGTAGTTCCTATAGGAAGGAATTTGGCAGTACCTAACAAAGCTGCATGTATATTTACCTTTATAATCAGCAATTCCACTACTAAGAATTTATCTTAACTTGGTCATCCTTATATGTGACCAGAGCAGAACTGGGGAAAGAATAAATTTGGAAACGTCTGCACAATGGAATAGTCTGCAGCACTAAAGTAGAATGAGGACTATCTCTGTGAACTGATGTGGAGTGATAGGGTAGGTATAGGTGAGAAATGCAAGTGTAAAAGTGTATAGCCTACATATGTGTTTGCTTATTTTATAAAACAAAACTAAAAACCCAAATAATCCAAGAACTAAAGAAAATGATTATTGGTAGGAGGTAGAAAGATTGAAAGAATGGGGATGGGGCGAAACCTCAATGAATATAGTAACGTAGTTTCAGCTTTTGAGTCATTTAAATGTGGTACATGTCCAGAAAATACAGACTTGGACAACATGGGGGTCAGAGCCTTCACCCCTTACACACTTGAAAATCCGAGTATAACTTCACAACCAGAAACTTTCCTAATGGCCTACCGTTGCGGGAAGCATTACCGATGACATAAATAAGTCAACACATATTTTGTATATTATATGCATTACATGCTGTATTCTTATAAAGTAAGGTAAAGAAAATGTTATTAAAATCATAAGAGATTTTCATAAAATCATAATAATTTCAAATTGTAAGAAAATACATTTATAGTACAGTGCTGTATTTACTGAAAAAAAATCATCTGTAAGTGGATCTGCACAGTTCAAACCCATGTTGTTCAAAGGTCAACTGTATAATGAAAACAAGAAGGATGAAAGAAAAAGCAAACCCTGAAATTAAACAAAGAGACCATTGAACCTAACCGTATAACAAATTGGTAAGAATAGTTCACATAACAGAAATGCAGAGCTCTCCCTGTGCCCCTTAGTGGTTCATATCCTGAGGACAAAGAGCTGTGAGGACTTCAGGTTGAGTAGTTGGCACTAGTCATTCTGAAACAGTTTTGTGCATATTATTGGCTGGAACCAACTAGTAAATGTATTGCAGTTTAGGGGAACCGGGTTCCTACTGAGGGAAGAGGGAGATACAGATGTGGAGTGGGGGGTGAGGAGGAAGAACCCTCCTGGGGTGGATCTGAATTGGGAGATACCAGTATAAATTCATGACTTTAAATGTTATTTCCTTATTTCCTGGCTCTGTGTACTGATTTCAGGCATAGAAGCAATGACATTTCAATGGCAGTGAGCACTCTTAGCACCCAGATTTGGTTGGTAAATTCTGTTTCCTGACTAAAAAGAACCGGGGCTCCTTGGACAGTTTATTCCAGGACAGAGGCAAGAAAGCTGCAAGATGAGTCTGGAACATTTTGTGGTGCCAGGAACTAAGGAAGGAATCGAAAAACCAGTGAGGCCCCGTCACAAACATACAGGAACTAGCAGTTAGAGGCTTCCACTGCCAAATCGGAGGCAGTCTGAGCATTGTAAAGAATAACAGTTGTATTGATAACAGTGTTGGACTTTTTTTTTAAAATCCATTATTCCATAGTAGTATTCACAGAGAAAGAGGAAGGGGCCTGCGCAGGAAGGGAAAGCTTGTATTTACAGAAGAATGCCAGTTGATAAATGTAGACAGAGTGATAGAATTAGAAAATCATCAATTCCAATTCCTAATGGAATAGTTAGAATCAAGCCAGGATCATTAGTGAGTGTCAGGTCACTGGGTGGAAGGGTGTTAGGGAATAGGAAATTCGGTCTCATGGTATCTCACCATAATTCTAAAGAGGAAAAAGGTGCCCTGACTACAGGAGAGCCCAGGAGTTCACCTTAACTAGATGATCAGATTTAGTGTTACCGGGAGGCCCACTAACATGCTCGCTCTGGTGAGATGCAGTGGGAAGTACGCAATATCTCCTGTGGCGTGGTGTTGCCCAGAATGGTTAGCCTGAGTCTGATGCTCCATGGAGATCATTTCCTAGGACATCGAACAGACCAGGACTTTTCAAAAATGAAAACATCGTGTAAGACCAAAGACAAAAAGGGGAGAGGACTGTTCAAGATTAAGGGAGACTCAGGAGACATGAGAAGCCAGTGCAGGCAGAATATAGCTCTCAGGATAGGGAGTAAAGGAGGACCTCTGAATATGGACTGCAGTTCAAGTGATTTTAGTGAATCAATATTAAAACTCTTGGGTGCAAAAAAAAAATAGTATTAGAAATATTTCTGACCATTTTCTGACTCTGAAATTGAAAAGTCCACATAAGATATTTTATCTATGATTTAATACTTATCTAACTACATGGAAGGATGTTTTCTAAAGCAGTACCGTCTAACAGAAATGTAATGTGAGCCATATATGTTTACATTTTCTGGTATGCACTATTAAAAAGTAAATAGATGAAATTAATCTTAATAAAAATTTTATTTAACCCGGTATATCCAGGGTTTTATCATTTCAACATATAGTCAGTATTAAAAATTACTAATGAGATATTTCACAGTTTTGAATGCTTGGTTTTCAAAATCCAGGGTATATTTAACATTAGAACACGGATCATGGGGCACCTGGGTGGCTCAGTCATTAGGCAGGCTGCCTTTGGCTCAGGTCCTGATCCCAGGGTCCTGGAATCGAGGCCCACATTGGGCTCCCTGCTTAGCAGGGAGTCTGCTTCTCCCTCACCCTCTGCCTGCTTCTCCCCCTCCTTGTGCTCTCTCTCTCTGTGTCAAATAAATAAAATCTTAAAAAAAAAAAAAAGAAGAACATGGATCAATTTAGGGGACACATTTTCAGCAGAAATATTTAAGCCATGTTTATATTTTATAAAATTGATAACTGAAAAAGTAGTGATGTATTCCTGAGTAGAGTGTCTGAATCAAGTATTAATTTTTAAATTTAAGTGAGTTAAAATTAATTAAGTTTAATTAGGTAAAATTACTTAGTCCTAAAGACCTCTGACCAGGTCGAGTGTCTGACGGGTGGGCTGTGTAAGGTGGCAACAGCAGAGCTGCCTGGGCGCTGGGACCTCTGGGTCTCTGCTTCCTTGCATTAGAACAGGTTGAAAAAGAAGCAAATCTTGTTTATTACGTCCTGCGTAAGCCCACTGCTGCATGTAGGGGAGGCTAGAGCCCATAGTCGAGGGAGATAAGAGCTGCCCTTGTAAGTGAGACCTGAGGATGCCTTTGATCGGAGGTGACCTGATCCCTCTAGTGACAAGCTCAAGGTTGATGGGCTGTGTTAGTTGAATAGTCTCAGAAAAGCAAAGATAACAAATGGTATAAACAAATGGTATAAGATGATGCAGGTAAATATTTTTAGTATTTTAAAATAATGAGCTTTATTAATATCTGTTGAGTCGTTGCATTGAACCTTTTATTAACGTAGGATCAGTGTTTTTATACCATACAGGACACTTAAATTTTAAAGGGGAAGAAAGAGCTATTAATCAGTTTGAATGAAGAGAATCTCTCCACTCTCAGCCTGTTTGTCTTTAAGCAGTGATGACACTGAATATACTCTCTCAGTTGCCACCAGATTAATGCTTTTGTTCTCTGTCGACTTCCCTGTAAACAGCTATAGCTGAAACTTCACAGTAAAACTATAAAATTCTATTTTATTAAAAGAAAGAACTTACTTAATTTTTTTTATTTTTATCTAGAGCCTGTGTGGTGCCCCTATCTCCTTGTTCCAAGGGCCTCCCTTGCCTTGAAGGCTTTCTTATTACACCAGCCGTGGAATGGACAGTATTCTTTGGACATTTCTCAGGTGTAAGTTTTTGCCATTTTTATTTTCCTTCCTTAATTTGGTTGGGGTTGAAGGGCACCCATGTAACCAGCAGGCGCCTGTATTCTAGGATTTAAAAGATTGGAACCATAGGAAGAGGCTGAGGCAGAGACAGCAGACGCCCTGAAGGAATCCTTCATCTGTCTGTCTGGGCGTCGGGAGCGGGTGGGCGTGGGGAGCTGGGGTGCTCGAGCTGCTCTCGGCGGCTGTAGTGTGAACACAGGTATGGCACAATGAGTGTGAAGAGGGCCAGTTAGGCCCAGAGGAATGCGAGGCCAGGCTTCAAATTCTTTTTAAAAGCAGTAAGAGGGGCGCCTGGGTGGCTTAGTCAGTTAAGGGACCAGCTCTTGATTTCGGCTCAGATCATGATCTCAGGGTCCTGGGATGGAGCCCCGCATCGGGCTATACAGAGTCTGCTTGTCCCTCTTCCTCTGCTCCTCCTCCCGTGCTCACTTGCTCTCTCTTTCTCTCTCTTAAATAAATAAAATCTGTTTTAAAAAAGTAGCAGTAATGAGTTTACTGCAGAGATATTTTCTGTTTTATGAATCTCACTGCCTGCCTCATTACAAAAATATATTCACAGTAACTATTATTAGTGGCTATTAGTTAAACGCACAAGTGTTACTGAACTTACGTCATGTGGAGTGCACAGATAGGCATGGGTTAGGGGAATACAAAAAGTAATGTGATGAGGTATCTGTTTTCCAAGAAGAATCTACTGGGAGAAATGAATGTCCATTTTGCAGAGCAGAAAGGACAAATCCCTTTAGTCGTTGCTAGGTTTCTTATTAACATGAATCTAAGCATGATCGTTTGGAGAACCCACTGATAAATTTTCTGGGTTCTCGAAAGCCAGAGAGACGTTCTTTGCTCATTTCATTGTTTTAACTAAATAAGATAAAAGCAGACATGAAAGGTGGTTGTGGGTTCTTGAGTAGTTGCCGTTTAGTCTGTAACCAGCTTTTTAAACCAGGGCCTGCAAAGACGTTATTTCTATATTGGCACAACTTTTTTTGGTGAAGAAATGCGTGGTTGTTAGTGAAGAGAGAATGAGCTTATTCAAAATCTTTTCTGTGCAGTGATTATCCAGAAAATGAAGAAATAAAGAATCTCCTTCAAGAGCAGCTGAATTCATTGTCGAAGTAAGCACCCCAGCTATGTTTTATTAGAGGATACAACTATGAGAAAGAAAATAGAATCATTTAGGCTTTTGAAGTTAAAGTAAGTTGTGTTTTAGAAAGTGTGAGTAGCCCAGGGAGAGACCATTCTATTCATAGAGGCTCATTTCCTTTGAGAACCTTTGCGTTGTAGAAAATGTAGTTATTTAATAGTTACGGTGACAGCATCTACCTTCACCAAGTTCCTCCGTGTTAGATGTCTGTGGTCCCACGTCAGGGCAGGAACGAAAGCTGTGGTGCGAGCACCCCTGTAGCTCAGCCCGCCTCTACCACAGACGCCCCCACGAAGCCTCAAGGTAGAGGCCGTGCACAGTGCGGTTCTTCTGGGGCAGCTGCCTTTTCTAAAATAAGTTCTCCGTGTCAGGTGCTGTGTGTGCACAATTCTAAGAAATTAATGTGTTCCCTAGGGCCAAGAGCATTTAAAAGTACGTATTGGGAATAATATTGCAAAGGAAACAGAAAAATATGGGTCCACAAGTTCTTGGTAAAACAGAATACATTTTTGCAATCGTAGAATCTGTCACATGTAATCACAATATTTAATAAATTTACCATGTTTTATTGATGCCAGATTCAAAATAATTATTGTTTTCTGTATCCAAAAGTTAACATTTGTGTTTAAGTCGGTAAGATTTAAAGAGCATCTTTCCTCCCCTGATTTATGAATATTCTGTATGTGGCTATTTCAGGAATATCAATTTATAAAAACATGCCTTTCTTCCTTAAATATTTTATTTGGAATAGTTTCTGAATCTGTCTCTTCTAAAGTGTATACTGTTTCTGATGAGTAGCAAAATTATTTTACCAACAGTGACATTCTTGTTCCTATAGTTAGGCAGCTATTCATGTTTTCATAACCATGAGTTGAACTGTTGCAAGAATGGAAGCCAGAGTCAGAGCCTCACCCCCTGTGGTGCTGACCGGTACCAGTTCTCTAGGCCTAGACACACTGTAAGCCTTTTGAAAGCGTTTGTCATTTCAGGGTCACAGCAAAGTGACTTCCTTTGTCAGTTCTAAGCATACTAACTAGTTCAAAAAGAACACAACATTTCAAGAATAGCAAAACTTTAAGTAGATTAACAATTTTGAGTGGATTTCCCCTTTCAAGAGTATATTGATTTATCTCCTTTCTTGTTTGATTAAAAATTTTTGCCTTGCCTTTGTCTGGATTCCTGTTTGCAGTGACATCAAGAAACTCTTGCTCGATCCAGAATTCACTCTCCTGCAGCGATGTCTGCTTGTGTCAAGGTAACACTCAGTGTTCTGTGTAAGAGACAGAATTTCAGATGAACTCATTTCTCTTCTTAAGGGTTTTTAGTTAAAACCAAACAAACTCTTTTAGATTTTAGAACAACATACCAGTTCACCCTTGCTTTACAGTTAATTTTGAAAGTAGTAATACAAATAGGGAAAAAAAATTACATTTTTAATGTGAGATCCAGGCCTTCTCTACTGAAAAGGCTGCCTCCTACAGACAACTTTTTAAAATTTGTGTTTTAAAATGTCAGCTACAAAGGGTATGTCTTTAATTATACCAATAAGTTATATTTAGAAGCAATAATCTGTATTTCCTCACCGAATGGTAGAGTTGTCACTTACAAAAAGGACATTTCCATCCATTCCCCAGAGAATAAATTGCAGTTGTTTCCAGACCTTGTTTAGCCAGTTTTCCTGGAGGAATTTCTTCCTTACTGTGAAGCTGTGGTCCAGATTGAAAGGTGTGTGTGCTGATGACAAGGCAGGTGAATCATTGCCCAGGCCTTGGGACCATCATGTTGCGGTCAACACAGCACAGAGGGGGTCTGGGTGTGAAGGGGCTGTGCCCTCAGGTGCCTGTGTTGTCTGAGACCTGGTAATGGGGCTGGAGAACGGGCTGCTTCCTCTGTCACCCTGCCAGGCATAGGCCAGTGTCCCAGATGGTCTTTCATACGACAGCTCTGTGCTCCTGGTCCTTGAGGCTTCTGTGGGGAGCCCCTGTCCACGCCACATCTGCTGTGTGCGCTCAGTGGAACTTTGGTGTCACCCTTCCCAGGCTTTACGGCGATGAGTCAGAGCTGCACTTCTGGACCGTTGCTGCCCACTACCTGCACAGCTTGTCCCAGGAAAAGCCAGTGGGCGCCCCAGGCTCTAAAGAAACTGTGCCTCGGAGCAAAGTGAACAACCCGCTGGATATATGTTATGATATACTCTGTGAAAATGCCTATTTTCAGGTATTATATTTCATGTATTAAACTCTTTAAAGCTCCCATCTTGATGGCTTATGTCTTTGTAAGTATCTGAACTTTAGAAAACTTTCCAGCTAGGGGCACCTGGGTGGCTCATTCGGTTAAGCATGTGCCTTTGGCTCAGGTCATGATCCCATAGTCCTGGGATTGAGCCCCACGTTAGGCTCTCTGCTCATTGGGGAGCCTGCTTCTCCTCCTCCCTCTGCCTGCTGCTCCCCCTGCTTGCGCTCTCTCTTTATCTGTCAAATGAATAAATTTTAAAAAACCCAAAAAACAAAAAAACTTGAGTTAGAAAATTTTCCAGCTAAGTGAAGGTCCACATAATAGAAATGAGTCCGTTGGCACGTCTGCATAAAAAAGGCCTAACTCAGGACTTGAAAAGCTCATAAATGCTTATCAAGTTTTTTAATACACATTAGAATTTTACTATTAAGTCTATATTTTTTCTTTGTCTTAAAATTATTAACGTAGAAGATTCATTTTTATTCTCTTATTTTATTTTCTATAAATAACAAATAATTCTCTCACTTGACTTGAATTTATTCTGTGTATAAAAAGGTACTTTTAGAGTGTTTTCACCTCAGAACTCTAAGGGCCGGCTTCTGTAAACGGGCAAACTCGCACACAAATGAGAATCGTTTCAACATTTTTCTAATCAAATTCTTATTACATTGTTGGATTTCTGTGAAATTGATTATTTAATAACCTCAGAAGTTAAAATAATATTTATAAAAGGATTTTATTAAATATAGTAAAATTTAACTCAAGTCTTAGAATCCAGACTCAATTTTCTCTTTTTTTTTTTTTCCTACTCTAGAAATTTCAGCTGGAAAGGGTTAATCTACAGGAAGTAAAACGGTCAACTTACGATCATACAAGGAAATGTACAGACCAGCTACTTCTCTTGGGTCAAGTATGTCAGTTTTTACAACTCTTCGTGTTTCATGGAGTTTCCAGTTGATTAGTATTTCAGAGCCTCGTGTAGATCACACGCACACGCGTGCACACGCACGCACATGGATGGATTGGTAGATCATAGTATTTCCCTGAAAGTATACATGTAAATTTAGGCTTTATTTCAAAATAACACTAACAAACCTTGTGAGAAAGCAAAAATCTGTGGTTGACTAGCTTGGAATTCTGGCTACATAAGATCAGATGAGAGCTGACTGGTTTGGTTTGGTGTCTCTGGATTGACTGATGCAGAGCTAGAGAAAGCAGTTTTCTGGAGCGTCTGTGTGAACCACACTGTGGTTTTACTTGTGTTCCAAAGACGCAGGAGCACACTGTGTTCACTTTCTGTATGTATAAACAAAGCATTGACAAGTTCTGAATTCTCTAAGCTATAACTTCAGTGTTTGAGATTATGAGTGCAGTAAGATTATGTTGGAAGAAAACGGCCTCAGAAGAACTGTTTCTCTCATTAGACAGACAGAGCTGTGCAGTTGCTATTGGAAACAAGTGCGGATAACCAGCATTATTATTGTGACTCCCTGAAAGCCTGTTTGGTCACCACTGTCACCTCCTCAGGCCCCTCCCAGAGCACCATTAAGCTGGTCGCAACTAACATGATTGCCAACGGCAAGCTGGCAGGTAAGGCGCGCCTTGGGCTGTCCTTGCCGGTCCTCTGGAAAATCAGGCCCGTTCCCAGCAAGGCTTTTGGTTATTCAGATAGATCTTTTCTTTTTTCTATATGCTGGAGAGAAATAGGAGGATTGTGGCTAGCTACTTGCATGGTGACCGCATCATTTAATCATCTGAAGCAGAACCCAAGTCATGTGTGAAAGGGGCAGTAGTCCCAGTCACCAAGACAGCAGGCGCGAGTGGGACGAAGCTGGGCCGGGCAGGCTGACGCAGTGAGAGCGCCGTGAACCCGCGCTTTCCCGGTTTGCCGTCGGGACTAGAGCGGTGCTGCTGCCCTCCTGACTCGAGGGGCAACATAATACAACTCTTTTGTTTTGTGTGACAATTTCAGTCACGAGTGTCGGCGGTGCTTATAAAAGGCACAAAAACAGATGCAGTCACATAGTGGTTTTCCTTCGTGGTGATTTGGCAGAGAGGGGCCACGGTGTCACCTGTGGGGCTGTTGTTTTGTCTTCCAGAGGGGGTGCAGCTGCTCTGCCTGATAGACAAAGCTGCAGACGCCTGCCGCTACCTGCAGACATACGGCGAGTGGAACCGGGCGGCGTGGCTCGCAAAAGTAGGTGATTGCGTGAGGTGCCTTGAGCGTTTGGGGTAGAGAGTTCAGTCTTCAACTGTGGACTCATGATTTAGAAGCAATTTTTTGGCTGCACGGCTGCTATGCAAATATTTTCTTGCACCTCTAAGGCTCCTGTTGTTGATGAGTGTAAATTACATTTCTTCTTATGGAGCAATGGATTGCTTTGGTAGCAATTAAGTGAAAGCAGCTGGCCCCTTGCCCTGCTGGGGTGCTGGGGTGTGAGCCCAGACTCCAGCCCCGAGGTGTTGCCAGGTCCGTAGCTCTGCAGGCTTGGGTTGTCACCACTGCTCTTCATGGTAAGCAGCAAGGTCAGGCGTGTGCTAGCAAAGCCAAGCCTAGCGTTGGTTTCACAGGAACAGATCCCATGTTGATTACGTCATAGTTTTCCTTGTATAGTGCAGGGTGTCT
Organism: Ailuropoda melanoleuca; assembly: GCF_002007445.2. Classification (NCBI taxonomy): domain Eukaryota; kingdom Metazoa; phylum Chordata; class Mammalia; order Carnivora; family Ursidae; genus Ailuropoda; species Ailuropoda melanoleuca. The sequence continues at coordinate 119,347,437 of NC_048223.1, forward strand.
TTGTTTTTAACATGGGCATCTTTCTCAGGTCCGTTTAAGTTCTGAAGAGTGCGCCGATGTTTTAAAGCGGTGGGTTGACCACCTTTGCTCTCCACAAGTCAACCAGAAGTCAAAGGCCCTCCTGGTCCTCCTCTCTCTGGGCTGCTTTTTCAGTGTGGCTGAGACACTTCACAGGTACACCCAGAGTGCTTCGTGCTGGTCAGGGTGACGAATTGTTTCGTGCTCTCTGGAGACTCTGCTGAATGGATGGAACACTCACTATGTGGAGTGAAAGGAGAAGCTTACCTTTTAGGTTTATAAAAAAAAAAAAAATTCTACGGGGAAAGGAACAGTCCACAGTCCATGTTTAGTCATCTTCATTTGGTCTAGGAGCTCTATTTCCTACCAGTATACTCACAAACCTAACAAGTATCTATTTAAAAGGAACACAGAAGAAGTCTTCAGAGAAGTCAGCTTTAAATAGAACAACTAAGATGTAGGAAGGATGACAGAACGCGTTGCCAGTGTGAGATGTCCCCTTCAAAAATAACACTATCACTTAGGAGAAATTTTATTTATTTAAAAACTAAGGTTGAGGCAAATATGGCAAAAGACTCCTTGTTAAATCTGGACAGTGGGTACATGGATACTTGTCCTATCTCTGTAGATTTGTGTGTATTTCAACTGTGTCACAGTTTTTGTAAATATTAATTAGAAAGAGCCTGGGGCTGGGGTGCCGGGGTGGCTCAGTCGGATTAAGCATGCAACTTGTGATTTCTGCTCAGGCCATGGTCTCAGGGTGGTGAGATCGAGCCCCATATCAGGCTCTGCACTCAGCATGGAGTCTGCTTGTCCCTTCTCCTCTGTTTCTCCCCTGGCTCGCTCACTCTCTTTCAAACAAATAAATAAAATCTTAAAAAAAAAAAAAAAAGGAGCCTGGGGTTAGGGACATGAGTATTGTCCCCTGCTTTCCTCTTTGAGCCAGGGCTTGGAAAAGTCTAGTGTAGCTTACTGGCACTCAGGTTTCCAGGGAGAATGGGTACAAGTCTTTATACGGAAATAAACCCTCGGGCGGGTCTTCCCCTGCCTGCCGTAAATCACAAAGCCTGACTCACTTTGTTCTCTTGAGCAGCATGAGATACTTCGACAGAGCTGCCTTGTTTGTGGAAGCCTGTCTCAAGTACGGTGCCGTCGGAGTCACTGAGGACACAGATATCCTTTGCTGGGGTGATTATGCCAAGGAGGAGGCAGACGGCACGAGTGGGTTTCTCTTAGTTGTACTGCCTGGGCAAGGGCTGTATGATATCAGGGACCATCCATACTCAGATTGGCCGAAGTCAGAAAACAGGGGGAAATGAGAGAGGATCAGGAAGAAGATGGGTGCGTCGCTGGCATCGGCTCTAAGATGGATGGGGACGCAGAGGGGCTGTGAAGGGACGGGACTCCAAATTTTGTGAAGGTGTTTGAACTTAAAGGAAATAATTTAGGACAGGTATGTAGGAACCTGCTACTTTAAAATAATACTATTTAAAAGAATGCACTCCATAGAATAAAATGTATATATTTATCTGGATTATACATTCTGGAATAAATAAAAAAGACATTGTTATCCAGAGTGACAGTCTAATTGGAACCAGACATGGCACTTCAAAGATACACGTCATGCAGGCGGCTCGCAGTGGCCCACTGCCGACACCACTTGAGTCACAAGGTTTTCTTTGAAAGGATTGGGCTTGAGTAGACAGCTCCCAGTTGCTCGCGTTTGCTGAGTCCCGCTTGTTCTCATCACATCTTCTCTTGGACTTCCTATTTTGTGGCCTCATTTCTACATGTCAGATACTTGGTCTTCTGTGTGTGTATATATATGTTTTGTTTTGTTTGTTACAGAAAATGAAACTGGACTTGAACTTACTCAGTGTCCTATATCCAGGCACTGGTGAAGTTGCCTCTAGTTGGAAGGGGCCGTTTGGAATGTGAGAGCAAAAGGAAACAGGGCTGTCTGAAACCCAACACCTCCAGGCAGGCTTTGTAATTAGAACCTCTCACTAAGCTGTATCTGCCCCAAACCACCCGCCACTCAGCCTTTCAGATGCCAGAGAGTATGCACTTGAGTCTTTCTTTTTGTAGTCCTTAGTCGTGTTAGGCTTTGAAATAGTCTAGGAGGATGTTAGCTCGATCTTCTAGAAGGAGATGCTTTGCACTCAGCTCTTGGAAAGTATAGTGGGTGACATCACAGATTGAGACCTCGCCTCCTCCAACCAGGAATCACCCACCCCCAGGAAAGGTGTCCATGCTCGGTGTTGTTCTCTTCCCCTGCTGCCCTCCCATGGGCCCCCTCGGCCCTCTGAGTAGCCCCACTGCCTTTGGGAGCGTGGTGGATGTAATAACGTCTCTTTCTGCCCTTCCTTTCCTTAACCGTGGCTTACAGAAACTCATCTCTGCCATATATGCAGATTATGCCCGGAGTTTGAAGAACCTCGGTTTTAAACAGGGAGCAGTTCTTTTTGCTTCAAAAGCTGGAGCAGCTGGCAGAGATTTACTGAATGAGCTGGAATCCCCCAGGCAAGAACAGACCGAAGAGTGATGGGTCAGTATTTGCTGGGAGCCTTGCCTCGCAAGCAGGACGGGGGCTGGTCTGGCAGTGCGCACAGTCACGGTCCTGACTGCTGAGGATGCCGACGTCCCAGGGTCCCCGTGAGCTGCTCACTGCTTTTCTAAGGCTGCACGTGCACAGCGGCAAGTGAGCGTTTCCGTAGCTAAGAGCAAGTTCACGTCCTGTGTTTATCTCAGAAAAAACGGTGAACGCCTCAGATTTTGAAAAGGTATACCATTTTATACTTTTGGAGACAGCTTGAAGAGTCCCTGGAAATAATTTTAATTTTTTTAAAACTTCAAGTGACTGAATTGTTTTTCTCATTGACTAAACGGAAAAATATTTGAAAAATCTAATAGAGAAGTTTGTGAGACTTATTCTCAAATATGTGCTGTGCTTGTGTTTATATACAATACAATCATTCAAGAGACAGAGCAGAGATATTTCAACAGTAAAGATGACTTACCAAAGCATTCCTTGTTTCTTACCTTGAGAACATAGAACTTGTGATTCTTTGTTTAATGCAGTTGCTAAATTTTGTAATTTTAGGCTCATAGGGAAATTTTAAGCTTTATGTCTTGTTCTAGTATGTGGGGTCTTGGGTATTTTGGATTTTAACTCCTCTGATGTATTATAGTAACCTCCTCCTTGAACTCGCTGTGCTTTAATTTTCTGTCTTTGTGTTTGTCTGACAACTGAAGTATATGAGATGTGACTATTATAAATTATTGCTGTCTGTAACTTACCAAAATGATAAATAAAAAGGAAATTCCAGCCAGGCGTTTGTGTTCCCCGAGCTGCTGTGCTGGAGGCCAGGGGCTGTGTTGGCCTCTCAGGAGTCATCCCAGCTGCTTACCCTTCAAAATCCAGGACGCTTGCTGAGTCCAGAGAAATTGGAGTATAGGAATTTCAGGCTTGTGGCCCAGGATTGGACCAACACCCCCACCGTGCGCAGATGTGCCTCAGAGTTCCTGAGGGAGCAGGGCTCTCGGAGGTGAGGTGAGGTGAGGAAGTGGCATTCCTGTCTCCCCTCCTTTATGTCCAGGGTAGCACATCTCCTCACACCCACCAGGAGCTATGATTTTTAGATGGAGTCATAGCCTCTACCCTTAGGTATCAATGATCCCCTCCAATAAGGAACTGCGATCCACGGAGAGGATGGGCTTATCGCAGGTATGCCTGTTCCCAGGCTGACACTTCAGCCAGAGTTCTAGAAGAAATCCAGGATGCATTCATTAGTCCTGTAACTGGCTCACTTCACTTGTCCTTTCTGTGCCTGGCAGGTTATGTTGGAATTCCTAAAGGCCGTGGGCAAACACAGCCCTTTCTATGCTGCTTATGGTTAAATGATTGCCCACATATATTTTGTTTCTTCAACTATAAGCTACCTAAAGGAAAAAAGAGTGCTGGCCTCGTAAGCAGAGGGGAAAAAAGAAATCTTACTCTGGAGTGGGGCATTTTGAAAATTTTATATGCTTTGGATTGGAGGCCAACGACTAAGTAATGAGGCACTGCTGACTGATGATGGGAACGGAGGTAGGGACCTGCTGAGTGCCTGAGGCCGAGGGCCTGAAGTCTGTCACAGTCCAGCTGGGTGGGATGGCAGTCATTACTCTTCACGACAAGACGGAGACCCGGTCTGTCAAGGTACAACTGAAAGTCCCGTCCGAACAGAACCTGGGAGCCCCTCTCCCTGGTGACTTTGTGGGTTGGAAGCTGACTGTCAGCTGCGCTCACCTCTGGTCCGCGTTCAGGGACAGAGGCTGACAGCCTGCTCTTACGCTTGTCTTTTCATGAAGGATCGTTAGGGACCTCATGTTACTGCTGCGTGAGCAAAGGAGGCTTCCCAGGGTGAAACCCACAGCCAGAATTGGGACAAGAGTGACGATGACTTCGAGGCTGCAGGGACCTCCCTGTGCCCATGCCCACAGGAGTGCTGTCAGGACCCTGGGCCCTCCCTTGGCAGCTGGTCCAGCGGATCTAGAAGACCTGGTCTGGGGACCCCTGGGTGACCCCCTCCTCCTGGCTGATCTCTGCAGGGCCGTTGCCGGTCACTCACTCTTTTTCCTGCTCTGTTGCTCCTGTTTTGCCAATGATGGTGTGCTTTAGGCCTCCCCGCCGTCTTGCTTTAGTATTTTTATCGCTTTGAAAGCGGTAGCAGGACATGCTGTTCTGAAAGAGTTCTCAGAGCAGCATGTGTACAAGCCTCCTATCCCGCACTGCTGTTCCTGCTCAGAAATTGTCCACGGAACAACTCCCCTCCAGCTGTCTACTGCCTGGGGACGTCACCCGGCACGAGGTCATCGTTCGGTTTCAGTGGTCACCCACCGCATCCCGTTCTCCTCAGCAGTGGGATGTGCTGGAAGGGGAGCGTTGAGGCGCAAACTCGTAGGTTGTGCAACAGTAAAGCCTCCAGGCCAAGGCGCCGCCGGGAGTGCGTTCTGCCAGCCAGTGGAGCTCTTGTTCTGCTTGGAATTGAGGTGACTGATTCCAAACAGCTTGTGAAAGAAAGCACTCTTTCCATTTCAAATGAAAGGGCATTTTGAATTGATGACACTTTAAGGTGTTGCTGTTTTGAAAGAAGGGAAGGGAGGGAAGAAGCTGGGCTCCAGGCATCACGTCTGAGAACTGCTGGAATCCGACCAGATGGGCAGGCCAGACGGAACCTGGGGAAACAGTCCTGCTGTCTTTCCCGTCCTTAAAGGGCCCTTCCATGTGTTGGCTTTTCCAGCTGTGCAGGACCCGCTGAAAACCCCCAGAAAGCCTCTCTTTTCTCTCACTCAGGATATCCAGTGATTCTGAAGCTCTCAGATGAGTCCCTTCAGACGGTTTCAAGCATTTTCCCTCAGCTTGTGGCTCTCTTGCCTAGAAAGGCCAAATAAACACCACCACCACCCCTTACTTTTTGGGGGGACACTGAGAAACAAGACATAGTCGAGGTAGCAGTAACTGTTCTAGATACCGAGAAGGAGACATTCTGGGTTCCACGGGCAATTTGGGTTGGTTTTCAGCTTTCGCTTTTTCCATATTTACTTACTTGAGAGAGAGAGAGAACACAAGCAGGGGAAGCAGCAGGCAGCCGGAGAGGGAGAAGCAGGCTCCCCAGCTGGGCAGAGCCTGACCCACTGAGCCACCCAGGCTCCCCTCGCTTCTCGCATATTCATATCTAGCTCGGCCAAGTGAAAGAGGGTTGTTCCAGACCCTGCGATACTGCTTCAGAAAGCCTGGGCTGGAAGAGGCAGCCGAGAATGTAAGATCAGATACAAAGACATTCCTCAGTCACTGCTTTAAAAATGTAGCTCGGGTCCATTTTCTCTGCGTTTATGGTATTTTTAAGCTGAAGTGAAGTGGGTGGATGTGGAGGCAGAGAGAGGAGGGAGAGCTGCCCAGGTGGGGGCCTCTTCCCCGTGACCGCCCCTCCTCCCTCTAGGTTAAGGGTCTGCAGACTAGCCTGGGGAGCTAATCCCACTCACTGCCTGTTTTGTAAATAAAGTTTTACTGAAACACAATCATGCCCGTCTGTTCTTTGTCTGTGGCTGTTTTCATTCAACGGAGACGGAGAGGAGTAGATGCAGCAGAGACCGTATGGCCTGAAAAGCCTAAAATATTTAAATGTCTGGCTCTTTATAGGACTGTGTACCCACTCCTACTCAAGGCCCCACATGCTTGCTTGTGATGAAATTCCAGGTGTCCAGCTGCCTTACTGGGCGCAGATCAGTGTGAAGCCCTTTGCGATTTTCCTGTGACAGGTGCACTAGAACCAACCTCTTTGCAGAAAGATGTCAGCTTCATCCTATCTCGCTCCTTTACAGGCCCAAGTTCCCATGGCGGTGGGTGACCTTCACTGTATTCCTGACAATTCTGTAAAAGGCATCAGTAGTTGATAGAAAAATTTAAACCCAAGAGCTGTTTCATATCAACATTTTAAAGCAAATCTGTTTTACTCCAGACACCTCCTAAGCTGTCCTGCTGTAATAAGACCCTCATTGTATTCCAGTCTTTCAACGTCTGAGCATCATCTGTGAGCCCTACTACTGCAGGCAGGGTAGGAGCTGAAGAACACTTCTGTCCTGAGCCAGTGGTGAGCACCGCCGTTGCTGATGTGAACGCGTAGGGTGCGCACATGTATGACCACCCTGGGCAGAGAGTCCTGGGTTCGGGGAGCCGCGGTGACTGATGCTAGGGCCTCATATGCTCCATGTGGAGGACCCAGGAAGTGGGACGGACCGGAAGTGAAGAATGGACGAGTCTGCAGTACGATCGAAAGAGCTCGGGAGGAAACTGGCAAACCGCTGAGTTTGCACAGACACGTTACGGAAGGGAGTGAGGAGGAGGCCCGAGAAACAAGATTCTCAGGCTGATTTGTGGGGAATGACCGAGAGTTTTCTTGATAACTACCTGTCCAACGATAATGTGCAGTTCTATAGATTGTTTGCTTCCTGGTGGTCTTCTAGAACTCATGTCAGTCGGGAATTTGAACGATGGGCCTTTGCTTATCTTCAATTGCCGGTCTTCACCAAGAGTAGGCCAAGGAAAAGACACTGTGTCCAGTCAAGCAGCTAGGAAGTTGTCCCAGGAGGAGAGTGTTCTAGCAAGACTCCAAGGCAGGTTAATTCAAGTGGGGGTAAGAGTCTGATCTATATTTGTGCTTTGGGAAATGCCGATGCACATCGCAAAGGGTCTGCGGGAACCATTCTCTGGCCAACAGAATAATTCTGCTGATCCTTGGGTTTTGCTTTTTGCCTCTGAACCCACTCAGCGGTGCTTGTGAATACCTGCGCCTGAAATGTGGAGGCAAGGGGAGAGTGGAGTGTGGGACAGCGTGTCCCTGCCATCGGGCTGCCTGGCCTCACCTGTAAGAAGGTGGCAATGTTGCCGACCTCTTGGGGTGGCTGACAGAAGGATGATGGATGCGGGGGCTTGTCAGTCTAGAGGGCGCTCCAGACCCCAGTCATGATCCAGAACGGGCGCGGTCTATCTGCTTCTGCACTCGCTGAGGTGGATGGCGTGGTCGCTTTCGCTCACTATCCAGAGCCCGGCTGCCTGGCACGCAGGCAGGAGCTGGGATTCGGACGCAAAGAAGGAAAGATGGACTCAACGTCTCTAACCTCACCCGCTCTGGCATTGTGGAAAACCCGTGAGCAGAAAGCACTTCCATCGGGAGCCCAGTGGGTTGCCATCTGTGTCTTGAGACATCTCTAGAAACCTGCTCCAGCAGCTTCCAGCAGTTCTGAAAATCTCCCCATTGCAGCACATCTTCTGCCTGGGCCTCAGATTCCCCTTCCTACGTCCCCGTCTTTGTTGCCGCCGCATCCCCGGCCCTGTCTCTCCCTGTGGGAACCACCATGCTCCCAGCACTTCTAGAGACAACACCGAGGCACTTCTGGAAAACGAGGTAGGACTGGGACTGGAGGGGGCAGGGAGTGAAGAGCAACCCTGGGCACAGGGGACAAGGGGAAGCTCACCCTGACCGGTGAAGGGCTAGACAGGACCCAGGGGGGTGATCCAAAAGGGACACTCCACAACAGACGGGACAGATGGACGGTGCGCGGCAGGTGCGTTGGGCTCAGAAATGGGGGGGAGCAGGCTGACACCCCGGAAGCTCCTACGAGGCGGTATCAGCGTGGCCCGGCCTGGTGGGCAGAAGGAGGGCCAGCAGGCATGAGCCTAGGGTGTCCAGGCAAATGAAACAGCACAGGAAAAGGTGTGGGCATGAGAATGGCCCTGGAACCAGCCCCAGCGCCGGGTTGCGTTTTTCAGGAATACTGGAGCACGTCCCCCAGGCCAAGTGGGTGGAGTGAGGGGACCAGCCACTTGGACACCTGCGGGGACCCGGCTGGGGCCCAGTCCTGTGTGCTCAGCTCACCGGAGACGGGCAGCGGCCCCCATTGGGTAAGGGGAGCTGCGCGCTCAGCACAGCCTCGCCGGCCAGGGAGGGAGGGACAGACGGGCAGGGAGGGAGTGGCGAGAGCTCCTGACCCTGCCGGGCTCCTCAGGCCACTGGAGTGGGACCCGGCTGACTGCCCTTGAAAAGGAAGTTCAGGTCTGGAGGCGGGAAACTTGGCAGCCTTGCTGGCTTACCGCTTCACTGTCGGCCCTGCTGTCTGTTCTCAGAGCAGCCCGCAGTGGCCCAGACACACGATTCTCTCACAGGCAGCCCTGGCCACACCTCTCCAGTGGCTCCCACGACCCTCGGAGTAAAATCCAAAGTCCTTACCGGGGCTTGTCTCTAAAAGGCCCTGCATGATCTAGCCCCTGGCCACCTACCTCTGTCCACATCTCTGACCTGGAACGTGCCAGTCCTGAACCGCGTCCCTCCTCAGCACCTTTGCACCTTTGTGGTTGTTGTGTCCTGTGCCCAGAGCAACTTGGCAGCTGGCCCTCCTAGGTGAGAACAGCCTCAGGAAGCTGCTGGAGGCCACTAGGACACTAAACAGAGAAGCAAGTCCCTACTAATGCAGCACGGCCAGAGCTCACTGCCCCGTTCCCAGAGAGGCGCAAGGCTAGTCCGGGGGTCCATAAAGACCCAGCTTCTGTCTGAAGACACAGGGCAGGAGCAGCTCACTTCTGCCCTTGGAGAACAGTGGCCAGATGGGGGCCCAGGGAAGACATCCCTTTGTGAGTCTGGGTCTGGTCCGAGCAAATGCTGCTTTATTCCTTTGATCATGAGTCTGACCTCTCAGTCTACTGCTGGCCTTGACATCAGTGGTTGTGGCAACTTAATTCTAATACCGTGGTTGCGGTGGACGGAAATGGAAGAGCCATGTTGGGTTGGTGAGTGGCCAGTGGCTTTTTACAAAGGAGTCATCATGCTTGGAGAGTCTCAGGGCTGCATGGACAGCCCAGTCCCTGAGCTCCCGGACCTTCAGACTGTGATTGAACCCAGTGGCTCCCAGCAGGCAGAGAGCCCATGGCCATCCTTCCACACCCGAGCCACGCACAGAGGTGGGACCGCTGGCTCTTCTACAGAGATGAAGGATGTCTCCCAAAATTCATGCCCCCCTGGAACCTCAGAACATGCCCTTAGTTGGAAATAGGGTCTTGGTAGACCTTGGTGATTAGATCATCAATCCATGTCTGGTGTCTTTATGAGAAGAGGAGAGGACACACAGAGAAGGTGGCCATGGGAAGAGAATCGACAGATGCAGCCGCCAGCCGACGAACACCAAGGAGCCCTGGAAGCCTCCAGAAGCCAGGGAGCTTCCAGAACTGCGAGACAATACATTTCTGCTGCGTTCAGCCACCAAGTGTTTGCTGATCTGTTACCGTGGTCAAGGACACGAATATGCTGCCACTGACCAAATCTGAGGACCCAGAATTCCTCAGGGACTTCCCGTCGCAGGGACCGCCCCCCGCCCCGAGCAGTAGGAATTCTGACTCCACTCTCCTGGCAGAGGGCCTTTAGCTTGCATTTGTTTCTCTCAGAGTCTGCTTTCCAAAAGGAAAAGGCAGGCTTTCAATTGTACCTCTGGACTCAGGAATGTTTTCAACCAGCTTTACCAAGCCAGGCTCTCCACCTTCTGTGTTCAGCCCTTGGTCTCAGCAGCTCTCACCACGCATTGCTGGCATGTCTTTCTGCTGCCCGCTGCTGATCAGAGGGAAATACAGGCACCAACAATTCCTCAGCCTACAGCCCAGGAAAATCCTGCTTGGCAGTCGAAACCATCCAGACCCATGATTGTGGCTTGGGGAAGATTCCAGAGGTGGGACTCTCTGTGGTTTTAGCTTTCCAGCCTTCTGAAGCCAACACTTTTTTTTTTTTTTTTTGCCAATATATCCCAATCTGTGTTCCTTGGAACCATAATGTCCTGCAAAATATTAATAAACATTTTTAAGTATAATCAAATAAGTTTGGGAAAGGCCAAAATAAATACAGTTAATAAATTCTTTTTATTGCAGACCTTCTCAAGGCCTTTAATATGCCAGATACACGTTGTGCCCCTCCAAGCAAAGGATTGTGGAATTTGGGATTCCTAAACCTATTTGATCACAGTCCTTGCTGTGTTCTGCCTGCCCCTGGCTGACTGTGCTGTTCTGCACTTCAACAGCGCGGACCTCCCTCCCTCCCTTCTCTCCTGCCAAGGCTTTCTCTTCGAAGTGCAAAAAACCACCCTGCCCCTCCAGTCTTCCCAATAAATCAGTGGATGATGCCAATTTCCAGCCCAGAACCCTTCACCAAGTCTCTCCCCGCAGACTGTTCTCTTTCAAATGACATAAAAGGTCTTCTGTAAACCAGGGCCAGGCCATCCCTCCTAGTCAGCACCTGCAACTTGCACCTGCGACACAATCAACTGGCCTGACATACTGATGGATTTTGACCATGCAACGCCATCGTGGTGTTGCTCTTGGTGTCTCCCACGCCTCTCCTGCCTCACCCGCCCTCCACCCCATCTCATGCCTCTGACCTTACCACAAGACCCACCACTCGACTCCATGATGCCCCCTTCCTCGGTCTGTCTCCTCCACTGGGCTGGAGGCCCCAGGAAGTCAGGGCGGGTCTCACCCAGGCAGCAGCTCTAGCATTTTCTACAGGGGTCCATACACATGCTGCTTCATGATGAGTCAGGGTCCGGGACAGCCACAGGCCATGTGTTACTAGAGGGCAAGGTTCCTGCCATGACAGGCTGTTGGGTCCATATCCCACTGGTTCTGGGGCCCTTTGCTTCTTGCCTTACGGTCCACTACGCTTGCAAAGAGCCCACCCACATTGTTTTTCATGTCCCTTGAGCCCGGGATGTTTTATGTGTAGCCTTTTGTGTCCCTACATACATGGGATGTCCCTTCTAGGCACCATGGACTTGGATTTTTTGTTTTACATTTACTCTTTCAGTTGGAGTCTTACACCACTTATACCCAAAGGCGTGACTTCATGCGATGCAGTGGAAATCTGCAATCTTTACTATCTGTTTTCAACCTTCCCTGCTCATTTTATATCCTTACCCCCCACTCCCTGGTCTTTCAGATGAGCATTTTTTTAATATTGCATTTCCCCACTATTATCTTGTTACTTACGTATTCTGTTCTATTCATTTCATAATTATCTGGGGGATTACAACACTCATCCTGACTCATTATTAAAGTCTAACATACATTAGTACCTTTACCACTTTCCGGACACTGAAAAGGACCTTAGAACATGCTAATTCCATTTATCCCTCTTCTGGCTCAGGAGCTATTGTTACCATGTATTTTAGTTCTATGTGTATTTCAAAGCTCCTCAAGACATAATTACTGTTTTACGTGGTCAATATCCATTTAGACTTGCCCACATCAGGATGGGTCCTTCCTGTCTTACCCAACTGCCATCTGGGACCCTTCTCCCTCTGCCTGGAGAACACCTTCCCGCAGGGTCTTTACTCTGTGTCTACTGGTAATGAATTCTCTCAGTTTCTGTCTGTCTCCATTGTCTATTTTGCTTTCATTTCTTTTGTGGGACATTTCAAGCATACGAAAGTAGAGAAAATTATGTAATGAACATCTAGGTACCCATAACCCAGCTTAAACAATCATCTCTCGGCTCCATTATTTTAAGGATATTTTCACTGCATAGTCTAGCCTGTTCATCATTTTCTCTCTCTCCCATCGTCTTCCTACGGCCACTGTTTCTACAGAGAAGCCAGCTGTCAATCTTATTCATCCTCCTTTGAATATGCCTGATAATCTTTGATTGTCGGACATTCTATATAAAAAAACTTCGCCATAGTTTGAAGCTTTGGATGGGGCTGTCTTCCTCCAGAGGTTTTCCTTTTGCCTTTTGCAGGCAGCCAAGGGAGATACCCTAGCCCCAAGTTACCTTGATCCAGCTGGGAACTGAGATGATCCCAAATGGGCTTCGATGCTTGGGAGGGCTGCTCTGTTTCTAGCTGACTCTTATTTTTAGAGTATAGGGAGCCTTTCAGGGCCCCAACTCCACTCTGTCCGCTGAAAGGCCTGCTTAGGTTCACAACCTCTCCATCACCTCTTTTAAACACAGAACAAACCATTTTGGACGCTTCTTGAAGAAGGTGCTAAGTCTCCAGTGGCCCTGGCACCTCCGCTGAGTGGGCCACAGGATATAGCCGGCTTGGCGGTAAGTTCCAGATAAAGCGCCTTCCTCCCCGTTCAGCAAAGAAGGCATGCCGTGATCTGATCTTCCGCCAGTTCCCATGGTGCTCACCTTCCACTCCTGAGCCAAGGGACAAGCACAGCCTCTAACACAACACTCGGAAATGACCAATAGTGTCGAAGTCTGCAGCTTTTTTTTCTAGATTGGTGGTTATCATATTGAAAAGACGAAAACATACAGTGTCACTGGCGTAGGGGTAGAATGAAATGTACACACATTTCTACTGTTGCATGAAGAGCCCATGAGCAACTTGATTTGTGTTCCTTGATGTTAATATAGATTAAGTTCAGACGCACCAAACCATTTTACTTTACAGATAACGGGGACCCACCAGCTCTAGAACAAATCAGAAAGTCAAATGCTGCCAAGGCGGGGCAGGGGGAGGGGGGGTGGGCAGTCATAAGTGTGAGCGAGACAGGCAGGGTGCAGTGCTCCAGCCCACCCTGCGTGAAGGGTCTGGGGGCCCCAGGCTCATGAAGGAAGAGCGTAGCAGCCACCCAGCGCCAGCTGCCTGTTGGCGCAGGAGACCAAGGCCCTGAGTGTCAGACCTGATGTTTCTAAAGAAGCTGAAAGTCCAAATAACTTTGCAGAATATCCAGATTTTTAAATGTTGGCTTGATTAAAAAAAAAAATCCCGTCAAGCCAAACAAAATACACCTCCGGGCCTAAATCGGCTCTCGTGATGACAGTTTGTGACTTTCATGATCATAAAACCAAGAAAGCACCGGCATCACACTGTGTTTTGTAGCTTCACTATGTTCATAAGCAAAGAGCTAGAAGATGCTCGACTCTTGGGGGCACCTTGGTCGTAGTGCACTACCTACGCGCCCCCCCCCCGTCCCCCGGCACACCTGGGCGTACGTCCCAGGTGTTTCGGCCTCATTCCTGTAGGTGCAAATTTAACAATTTGCATGACCGCACAGCCTCGTGCAGTGGGAGGACCGAGGGGTGGGCTCTGAGCATCTGAGCTCTGCACAGGGCCCCAGACTATTTTAACGTGTCGGCAGGGTTGAGTGTACTTGCTTATCCCTCTCCTGTCTTTCTGTCGGAGTGACGGTGGCTGAGAGCTGGTGAGCCCAGGTGGCCACCCCATTCCTCAGACGCCCCGATGGCTTAGAAAGGGCCGTCTTCCCAGCATGGCGGTGCATCCGCCTCTCCGCCGACCCGTCTGCCCGTTCTCCAGACTCATCACAGGGACGGGGAAGAGCCTGGGGTGCGGCTTCGGGAGACTTAGCGGTGTCCTTCCTGTCACTGGTTGGCTGGATCCCGCATTTTGCTCTGTGATCTGCGTTTCCCCACTTCGGACATTTTGGTGAAGTTAACGTTGATGAAATGCAAATATCTGCAGGCAGCCGGGAAATGGTAGAGTGCGGTGCATACCCCGACGTTGGCGCTCTGAGTGTCCTCCTGCCCAGAGACCTTTGTGTGTGTCCTATCTCGGCCCTGCCCCCGGCTCCCCAGCAAACACTCCCACGCTGCTTCAAGCAAGGCTCTTCCCCTGGGGGCGATTTCCACCCTCCTCACGCCTGCCCTGTTGTCACCAGCACCTTGGAGGGAAGGCCACATCTGGTCCAGGGCACAGGGCTGGCATGTGGCTTCACTGATGACTGGGACAACCTGTGGGGAGGAGGCTTTGGTCCTTGTAACCGATGTCGACCCCTTGAATGTCCCTCAGCTCAGTGGGCAGTGAACGCCTAGCCCGCACCTCTCTGCTCCCTTCGCAGCTGCCCAGCCAGCTGTGGCTCTCCCAGTGTGACCCCATCTCCCCGTCCCTCCTCTGCCAGTCTCTGCCCTCCTCCCGCCTGCACCTCTTAGATCCCAATTCTGTGCCCTCCTGGCCCTTGGGGCATTGTTATCACTCAGAGTATATGATCATTTTCACACAAAAGCCCCAGGAAACGGCCACTGTCTTTTTTTTTTTTATTTAAAGATTTTTTTTTTTAATTTCTTTATTTGACAGAGATAGAGACAGCCAGCGAGAGAGGGAACACAAGCAGGGGGAGTGGGAGAGGAAGAAGCAGGCTCATAGCGGAGGAGCCTGATGTGGGGCTCGATCCCATAACGCCGGGATCATGCCCTGAGCCGAAGGCAGACGCTTAACCGCTGTGCCACCCAGGCGCCCCTCAGCCACTGTCTTCTTAAAGTGACTATACTTTCTTCTTTTTTTTAAAGAGATTTTATTTATTTATTTGAGAGAGTGAGCTAGAGAGTGAGAGAGTGAAAGCACAAGTGGGGGGAGGGACAGAGGCAAAGGGAGAAGCAGACTCCCCACTGAGCAGGGAGCCCAATGTGGGAGTTGATCCTGGGATGCTGGGATCATGACCTGAGCCAAAGGCAGACACTTAACCATGACTGAGTCACCCAAGTGCCCCAAAATGACCGTAGTTTCAATAAGAAAAATCCCTCCAGTCCAGAGTGCACTGGGAACGGTGGGAGGACAACCTGGCAGGAGTCAGAATGGAATGACGTTGGAGGCACATGGCACAGCCAGGTGCTAGAGTGGTGTCCACAGGTGAACAGAGGGCAGAGGAAAGAAGGCCGTGCCACGCTCTTCATTTAAAAAGCGAATTACTAACTGGGTGATGGACATGAAGGAGGGCGTGTGACGTAATGAGCGCTGGGTTATTATGTAAGACTGATGAATCACAGGCCTATACCTCTGAAACCAATAATACATTATATGTTAATTAATTGAATTAAAATAAAAATAATTTTTAAAAAAGGGAATTACTGGGGCACCTGGGTGGCTCAGTCGGTTAAGTGTCAGATTCTTGATTATTGGCTCAGGTCATGATCTTGGGGTTATGAGGTCGAGGCCCGTGTTGGGCTCCATGCTGAGTGTGGAGCCTGCTTACGATTCTCTCTCTCCCTCTGCCCCCCCATATAATTAATATAATATAATGTAATATCACATATATTGACATTAAAAAAGTCAAACCTGTACAACAAAGTCTTGTTGGCGGTTATGCCTACATGGTGGGACTATGGGTGGTTTGAAATGTTCACCTTATCGGTATTATCTATATTTTCTAAAATTTTTAACAATAGAAATTGTCCCAAAATAAGTAATAGTGTATTATTGAATTCTGATGACAAAAAGACTCAGCCCACCAATACCCGACCAGTGTGATGTCTTTCCTCTGGGCTCCCCCTGCCGCCCCCTGGGGAAGGTGGAGTCTGCCGTGTCCCAGGCTCCCCCACAGCTTGGGGACCACCTCCCTTGGGGGCTGTGCCATCACAGGGCTTTACAATCCTCCCTCTCGCTAGGCGGCGCCGTCCTGCCCACTAGCCCCCGCAGAATGTCCTCGTCATAGTGCTGATTACAGCTGGGACCAATTCATGTCCGCTAATTCATTTTTAGGTGCAATTTCTGGTCTACCATCTGTCTTCCCCGCTGGGCTGCATCTGCAAGGGTAGGAATCAAATGCCCCACGGCTAGCTCGGTCTAGAATACACGGTGAGTGCTCAGTAAAGTCGCTGAGTAGAGGGATGCCTTCAGGTCAGGACTGTCTCGGAAAGTCCGAATCCCTGTCCCTGAGGAGCCGGCCATCAGATGCATCTTGTTGAAATGCAGCAATCCTGCTGGACCGCGGGGGCTCTCCGTCACTCGCTGGAGTGGCACACCCATCACCTGGATCAGAGAAAACTTCCTAGGCGCTTGTCCCTGAGGAGTCTTGCTCTCCGCAAAAGCTCACACTGAGCTCACCTGTGTGATGCGGGGACCCTGATGTTCCCAGAGCACTGGCCTTCCCAAATACAAAAGGAAAATAAACTCCTACATTTTTTCACGTCTTATTTTAATTTTGAAGATGCACAATACAGTTAACATATATATATATAACCCATTACCCACCCCCCCGGACTTCTGTTTCCAAAGAGAGAGCAAAGGTACTCCTCTAGCGTGTGCATCAGAATCACCGGAGGGCTTACTAAAATGCTGAGCTGAGCGCTGAGCCCCATCCACAGTTTCTGGTTCAGAAGGTCTCGGCCGGACGCCTGAAAAGCCACCTTTCTAGCCAGTTCCCAGGTGACGCTGATTTGCTGGTCCCGGCACCGCCCCGGAAGCATCCGTGAGCCAGAGACTCCGCCGGGCTGATGGGGAGGCAGCAGCCTTGCTCACCCAGCTGTGTGGCCAGGAGGAAATCACTGCCCCTCCTGAGACCCCCTTGCAATGCAGCGCGGGGCTGCCTGGTCAGCATGTCCTGGCCAGCACTGGCCAGCAGAGGGCAGCAGAGATTGGGAAGTGGCGGTATCTGGGAGGCTAGACCCCTCCCCTGAACTCTGCGCGCTGCTCGAGTGTCTTCTGTTGGGTGGTCTGGCAGTGTGTCTGGCAGCTCAGCGCTCCAAAAGCCACCAACCAAGGGAACCAAAACAAACGTCCGAATCCACTTGCGCTCTTTTCTGACTAGGGGCGGTAAATCGATGCTTTACATGGAAGCTTATTTAGTAGAGTCAGGTGACACTAAACCACTTTTACAGTCCTGCATATGGGGAAACTGAGGCCTGGAGACGGAGAAAAGGCCCATGGCCACACATTGCGGCGGGCTCAGGATAACGCACAGGCCTACCACGCCGTCCCATTGTGAGTTTTACATTCGCTCCTAGAAGAGAATCAGGCCAGGTGGCCTTGAGAGCTAGCTTTCTGCCATGGCTCTCCAGGGGGGGTTCCGGAAGAGGCCCGGGAACCATGAATATGGGAAGGACGTGGGTGGTTTGAGTTGGGCCCCATGAGTTTAAAGCCCCTTCCATGTGCAGCCAGAAAAGGGAGTTCCCTACAAATATTTGCCCCCGGGGCCCCCAAACATCAGATTGGAGACAGCCAATGATCCTGGTCTGGCCCTCCAGGGAGGTCTTCAAATAGAGTGCCCCATGCTCCTCTTCCAAGTGTGGATCTGTTGGTGGGGCCCACTCCCCAGTGACTCTGAGTCACCTGACCCCGCTCATCAGGTCTGGGGGCGGCCCTGGGATCTGTGTGTTAGGCTCCCACGAGACTCAGGCTGGTCTCCCCAACCACACCTGAAGAATCAGTACGTGGAGGTTAAACCTGGAGCAGAGAAGACCAGAGGCCTGGCCAAGACTGGAACTCTCCTGTCTCTGTCCTCGGAATCACCCACCCTCCAGGAGGAGCATTCCTTAATTCTGGTAACTTCCTCTGTCTCTGGGCATCCTGATGTTTGGGATGCCCAGGACAAGAGCAAAAGTGGAGGCCCCATGCGTGTGCCTATTACTAAAAAGTTATTAAAATAACAAGCTGTTAGATAAGACGTGTTATTTTTCTACCTTGATAAAGGCCCGGTTTGAATTTAGAAATCTCAAGAGTTACCCATCAGAACATGCAGTGCAGACAGCTGGGCTTCGGCTCATCCCCTTTGAGGTCCACCCCCAGTGCTATGTGGGGCCATAAAGGGCCACGTGGACATGTGTGAGAGCTCACGCGTGTGTACCCGCAGCCCCACACATCCAAGTCCTGTCCATCCCCGCCACCCGCACATCCAGCTACACTGCTACCCACAGGAGAACAGACCCAGGGAGAGAGGCCCCCACGGCCTGGAGTCCGCTCAAGGCTCCAGGTACCCAAGGTGAACTCTGGAAGGTCAGGATGAAGGGCCCAGTGGGAACATTCCGGTCCTGGAAGGCCTTACCCTGTAGATAGGGCCCAGCTCCAGGAGGTGGAGTAGGTCCTCCTCCTCCCGTTGGGGTCTCAGGCCAACCCTGCCTCAGGGGTAGCCTTGCTGGCTCCTCCTGCCTTGAAGACCCCGTGCTCAGTGCCCATCACCACAATCCACCCCTCAAAGGGCCAGCCTCTCCCCTGCACTCCTGGGGCCCCTCTGTGTGGGCGTGTCTTCCTCAGACCCTGGGTTCCCAAATGGTACTCTAGTTCCCACAGGTGGGCTTCTCAGTTCTTTCTGAGAGAAGATGGATGTGGGGTCCAGGAGGCTGTGGAGGACTCCATGGGGCTTTAGGGAGTCTCAGGAGCGGTGCTGGTTGGACAGGACAATTGAGTGGCCATCTAGCTCTGCCCCAGCCCTGGGAGGCTTTCAGAGACTACTCCCCTCCCCCCCAAGAGAAGGCCAGCTCCATTTGCCACTTCCAAGGCATCACTGGGGCTACGAGCCTTGGGTGTGCTCAGGTGTGTTGGCCATGCTGAGTCTGGGACACGGGCCTCACCCCAGGCCCCGCCTGGGTGCTGCGGGCAGGGTAGGAGGTGAAGCGCCTGCATTATGAAGGGACACTGGCTTTGGGCACCCACAGCCATGCAAGGGCTTTCTCGAGTCTCAGCGAGCCTGATGGGACAGCGATGGCAGTAATCCAGGACTGGGGAGGCCATGTGGAGAGGGGGCTGTAGGAGGGACTGCAGCTCGGTCCGAAGGCGGGGCTGCGCAGTGGCCGCTGGCTGGGCAGGCGCAGAGTCTCCGGGGGGCAGGCCGGCACCCACCACAGCTCCATCTCTGTCCCCAGGAGAGGGGTGCCCTTCAGGGCAGGGCTGTTGAAACGTAGCTTTCTGGGCCCCCCACCACCCCTTCTGAGTCAGTGGGGCTGGGGATCTACATTTTGACAAGTCCCCCAGAAGATTCAGATGTACACTCAATTGTGAGAAGCACAGCTTGGAAATATTTTTTATTCATCCAATCAACTAGTATTACCAAGCGTTCCCTCCCTTGACACCACCAGACTCCTGTCTCCCGAGCCTGAGAAACGGCCAGCTCTCCCCAGGCAGATTCTCTCCCTCCGCGTGTCTCAACTACAATTTCACCTCGCCGGGGGCGCCCTTTCCAAAATGGCTGCCACCTCCCGGCCCTCTCCACCACATCCCCTGCTCTAGCTTCTTCTTGGCCTTTACTACAGGCTCCAGCTAACTTGTTTGTGTATTTATTTTACTCATTGCTGTGTCTGTCTTTCTGGACTATAAGCCCCCTTCCACTGCCCCAAGCAAGGGCCTGATGTATCAGGATCACTCCTTTCTCCCCAGTGTTGCTGGCATTTAATAGGCTCGGTGAGTGTTGAATGATGAATGAGGCCACCACGACTCCGCGGATCCCTGTTGCTTCCCATAACGAGACAATGGGACACGGATGCCTGCTGGACAAAGAGGGCATTTGAAATGAGGAAAGGTGTAGGTGGCGGAAGCCTCGCGTCTCGAAGACCCGGCGTGGCGGGCTGCCAGCCCCTCTATGGGGCCACGCTCTCATGAAAGGCAGAGAGGAAGAGAGACCAAGATCGCTCACAGACAGGGCGTCCCCCCTCGCGAGGAAGGATTCAGGGCTCAACACGCTTCCTGGGGTCGGGTCTGTACAGGCAGAAAGAAGAGGCCCCAGTCGGCTCCCAGGCTGGGCCCAAGGCCTGGCGGGAGCCTTCCCGTCACAGCCTGCTTGTGCGTACTTGCTCTTCGGGCATGCCTTGAATTGTTTTTTGGCTGCCTTGTTAGGAGATTAAGCTTCCTTTTAAAAAGATGAAGAAGAAAAAAAAGAACCTCCAGCAAAGGCTTGACTGGAGCTGACCCCAGAGGAGGCGGGGGCAGTGACTGTTGGGCGCTACATTTGTCTAATTAATCTTCTTGTCAACAAAGTTGTTCTTTGCTGGTGCCAGCCCCTGACCTCACCCCGCGAGCTTGCCGCCCTGTTCGTGCCCAACTACAAAGGCCGCCTCTGACCTAGCCCTATGCTCACCGACCACCTCCCAAAACGCTGCCTGGACTGCACCCCGAGGTGGAGAACAGAGGTCCCATACCCGCTAGCTTAGGGGGGCCCTGCGGCATCACCAACCTGGAAGGTTCAGGGGGATCTCCGAACCTTAAGGAGCCTGGTTCCCAAATAAAATTCAGAGATCCTGAGCTTCAGGTTAAATTCTGACGGGGGGGTGGATCATGGTTGCCATGGCTGGGTCTGCAAGCTGCAAAATCAAGTGCCTTCAGGGCCCAGGCAGGCGTGTAAGTGAGTCTGACCAGGCCTTAGGAATTCGGGGCCCTGTGGTCAAAGGGTGGAGACAGGTCCTGCGGCGGGAATCTAATTTGCAGACTGTGCAGGTCGTGGGTTTACCTGGGCCCCCTGGTGGCCATCGCCTGCCACTGCAAGATTCTCTTCACATCAGATGTCTTCTCATCCAGGCCTTCCGATTGGATTTCCTGCAAAGCATTCAGCACCATCCACAAGCACCCTGTTTCTTTACCTGTTAATCAAGCTGCCCACCTACCACCAGCTTCTTAACCGAGTCGCCCGCGGGTGAAATCCAGCATCTCCGTGCACTTGGATGAGGAAGCAGTTACATCATTCCTTTCGCTAACCTCTGACAGAAATTTAACATTTTCTTCAATTATGAATATAGGCAATTTGTCACAGGGTATCAGCAGTGCCTGTGACTTTGTCACTAACAGAAATCATAGCTATTTGTGTATCACATTGCAGTTGGTGCACTCGACTCGAAATACCATTTGTGCTCATCATGATATGAAATGACAGTCGTTAGCATACTAGTCTGTAGATCTTGCTACATCATATATATATATATATTTTTAAAGATTTTATTTATTTATTTGACAGAAATAGAGACAGCCAGCGAGAGAGGGAACACAAGCAGGGGGAGTGGGAGAGGAAGAAGCAGGCTCATAGCGGAAGAGCCTGATGTGGGGCTCGATCCCAGAAAGCCGGGATCACGCCCTGAGCTGAAGGCAGACGCTTAACCGCTGTGCCACCCAGGCGCCCCCTTGCTACATCATACATTAACAAAGAACATGACATTTCACAATTTAAAAAATACGTTGGGGACTGTGTTTTAGTGTAATTGATTGCTTTGTAATTCTGTGTACCTTATTTTATGTGTTCTCCAATGTTTTGAGAAGGAGCCCAGGAGCTTCCCCTGACCGCTAGAGGGCCCGTGACACTCTAAACCATCCCTTTGGTCCACTTTTGTATCATCAGCACGCACCTGGGGTCCCGGCACATGGGAAGTGCTTGTTCCATTTTTGCTGGCTAGATTACTGAATGAATCATAAAAACAATGAATGAATAGTGGTGGGAGCCTTAATATGACCTTGCCTGGGTTCACAGACCCATGTATCTCCAAAGAAACAGAAGGTTCTCGGGATCCTTTGCCCCCTGTGCTCCTTTCTTTGGGAGAAAGAAATCCATTGCCCCACCTGGAGAGGTGGGGACCCTTGCCTCCCCCATTGAAGACTTCAGGACAGACAAAAGCGTCCCCGCTGAGCAGGACCCCACCGGGCCATTCCCCCTGCTGTTACAGCCACACAGGCCGCCTGTTCCCAGAGCTAGAGATCAGGGGATGTTCCCAAAGGGACGATTTGGTCCTTCCCCAACCGGGCATCACCCAACTAACTCACCTTAGTCCTGGAGAAGGTTTGAGCCGGCGGTTCCAGCTGCGCTGCCCGCTCCGGCCACGCGATGGCGCTGTGCGCTCGGCGGCGGAGCATCCGCGTGTCCGGGCCCTCCGCGCGCTCGCTGCAGACTCCAGGCCGGGACTCCACGCCCGGATTCCAGTTGCGGTTCCCGCCTCCGAGCGGCCGTGAGACTCCGGGGCTGGGAAGAGGCCTCCCCAAAACCTCGCTGAGGTTAATCAGCAGCTGGTCAGTTACCCATCAGTTACTCATCAGTTACCTATCAGTTACCATCAGTTCTGTGGGGCTGCAGATCAGCCCCAGGGCCAGAGGCGTGGGAACTCGGCCTGGCAGGAGGGGCGAGAGGGGCCCGGTTCTCACTGCCCTCCGGCTGAACTTCCAGGAGCTGGGCTTTGAGAGCCTCTAACTCGCGGTGCACGCCCCGGGGCCCTCAGAGGGTGCCATCGCGTAGAGGCCACAGCCCTGTCTTGGGAGCAGGGTGGACTTGAGATCTAATTCCAGCCCTGCCTTTGCTTCCCTTTCCTCTTTTGCAAAGTGAGGATAACAAGGGTCCCGATCAGTTGGCAGGATGAAGGAGCTGATGCTAGAAAAGGCTTACTTGGCCCAGCGCCCCTTGCTTCAAGTATGCTGGGGAACTGAAATCATCATCCCTTTGCGGCCAGGCAGGCTTTGGTGTCATCCCAAACAGGTGGAACCTCCTGGACGGTTGTGGAATTCAGTGAAATGTGTGCAGAGCTCGCACAGTGGCAATGGGACAGTTAACCTTGATGTTGTTCCTGAAAGAGGACTGGGCAAGGTCGGCAGACCCTGAGCCGTTCCACTTCCTCTCTGATAATACAGCACCCCAGGTCCTAGAGGTTCATGCCAGGGAGATGGGGTGCAGACTGCACCCAGCTCTTCCATTTCTAGAGAGACCTGGGGCAGTGCAGATTGCTGCTCTTAGGAAGGGAACTCGAGAGGCTGGTGGACATTCATTCCCAAGACCTTTATCCGCAGGGAGATGGGTTCTTGGAAAACTGGTCAGAGGCTCAGCACAAACCCAGCTGAGGTGTTTCAGGAAAGTCGTGAGGCGGCCTTGCTCCTGCGGCTGCCCTGGCCCGGTCCTGAGGCCCGTTTCCCCATGCGGTGTCCCCAGCACACAACTCCTGGCCTGTCCCCGTGCGTGCAGTGGGGCATGCAGGCCTGAGCCCGACCCTCCCTGAGTCAGCCAGGGCCCAGGGTGTCCATAATTAAGAGACACACGTCAAGAATGTAAATTCCTGTGGTTCCCAGCCTAGAAAGGGTTCATTTGGTGCCTCAGGACAATTACAGGCTGAGAGAGTCTGAAAGAGCCAGTGTTACTGTTTAAAGTGTTATCAGTTTAATGAACTGCTTATGAACTGTTAATGCACACTAGCGTAAACACAGCATCTGGGCTTGTATTTTATTTGTAGACTTCAAACCTGGTGCTTAGTGTTTTGAAAATGCCGATTAATGGTGTAAAATCAGAATCTCTCATAGGGAAGAAGGAGATTCTTTTGTGGTGTGTCCCCAAACTATCTCAAAACCTATCTAACACACTCAAATATTCACAATACACACAAGCGATAGGACACAAAGAACAGAAAAGATTTTTTTTTTTCCAATTGAAGAAGCAGGAATTTGCAACTCTGTTCTGTGTTGTTGCAACTATTTGGTGTGTTTTTGCTGGAAGAAAGAATGAAGAACTTAAAATCAGAGGTACCATCAACACAAATTTCCCAAACGTTGTTCTAGGAAATGTGTCATTTCTACCCACGTCTTCCAGGCCAGAAAACAGTCTACAGTAATATTTACTGCGCTTTCATGAGAAGAATTTCCAAGCTACCCCTTGAAGCAATGAAGCTGGATTTGGAGCAAATGGAAAATTTTGAAATTGCTTATTTTCTTCCAAAATTTGTATTTTTCTTCCTTATTTCCTGTTAAGTCAGTGCCACTCATTAGCAACCGTATTTTTACATTATATACTCAGCAGAATTTTCTCTCCATGACTGTATTCCAAATTAAACTTTTAAGTTTCCAGGAAAAGTGTAACAAATGTTTGAATCAGTCAGAAGTCACACTAATGAGAGAGAGAGAGAGAGAGAAACATACATACAACTTTCTTCTTCCTTGGATAGCTATTCCTTTTTATCTGCTTCGCACTTTGGGGGTGCTTTTATTCCTGGGATCTTGAAAAGACTGTTTACAAAGCAAGAAGCCTCCAGAAAATGTGAAGAGGTCTGAACTCAGAGCCGTTGAAAAGTTCTGACAGATGCTGGCTTCGGGGAAACGAAGGCAAGATTTGGATAGGGCGGCCTACAACCCGTGAGACCGCGTTCGAGCTGGAAGGGAGTCCAGTCTGGAAGCCTCATTCTACAGATAGTGTGGCAGAATTCCATAGTGTGACAGCAGTGCGCCCAAGATAATTTAGCGACGCAGTTACAAGTACAACCCAGACTCTTTGCGGAGTGTTCTTTAATGAGCAGCTAGTAGTTGCAGTTTTGGGTGTCACTCTGCCAGGATGCAGTGCAGACCCAGCTAAAGGCAAAATGCCGCCTTCTGGCAACAACGGACACGTGACCCGCAATAAGAAGAAGGTGACAGCACCATTTAATTTCCTGCCAATGTGGCCTCGTGAGGCCCAAGCTCTGTCTTCGCCCGCTCTTGCTTGCTTCTCCATCCCAAAGCCCAAGGCCAGGAAGAGCAGGGGAAAATTAGCAGAGCGGTTTCTTGGGGGAAAGTTGTCAATTTGTTCTGATCAACAAGAGGTGTATTTGGATGAGGCCTGAAGCAGGGAATTTCGGTAACTTCATCCAGAATATTTTGAGAAGACACTGTCGTAAAAGTATTATGCTGTTGAGGGAAAAGAAGAAAAACAAAGATATTATAAAATTTCAATAGCCAAAGCAAACCGCCCCCAGATGGATGGGGATAACAGTCTCCAACACAGGCCCTGATAGAAATACTATAGATAAAAAAAAATTAGTCCATGGTGAAGACCTGTGAGGAAAGGAAGGTTGGTCAACACATGATGTTAGGACCAACCATGTGGAAAAGATAAAAGATAATTCCTAGCTCCCCCATATATCAAAATTAAGTCCACAGGCATTTAACAGTTAAGTGCAAAAATAACATAAGCATAGAAGACGTACGTAAACTTCAGATCTTGGGAGAAGGACTTTGTTGATATAAGAGCTTCAACGTGGCGTGATCCCGGCGTTCTGGGATCCAGTCCCACATCAGGCTCCTCTGCTATGAGCCTGCTTCTTCCTCTCCCACTCCCCCTGCTTGTGTTCCCTCTCTCACTGGCTGTCTCTATCTCTAAAAAAAAAAAAAAAAAAAAGAGCTTCGACGTAAGTTAAAAAGTAAGAGATGATTGCGTTTGACCGCGGAAACTGGAACTCAGTGTAGCTATCAGTAATGCTGGGAAGATGTTTGCACTAAATATCGCAGATTTTACTTTGATGTGGGAGGCTGTTGCAAACCCTCACAAAAGTGCTGAGATGTCTGTAAAAAGGGACAAAGAGCACAAATCAACAGCAAAATACACACGGTCAGCAAACACATACGATGTTTTCATGTATTCATCATGCCGATCGTGCGAATTCACGTTGCCCCTTTCGCTGCTGTAGGACCTGCGCTGGTCCGCTTCCGGCGGGAGCTCACACCGAGAGCAGCTTTCTGCCAAACAGTGAAGTTCACCAAGACCCTTAACAACGACCCCGTCACTGCATGATGTTTTCCTGTTGCCACAAGCGCGCTAGAGTCAGGTAAGAGCGCAAAGACCGACTTACAAAGTTTTTCCATCACGGAAAAGCAAAGTTAGCCTATATCGCTAGTAGTTAGAGTTGTTTTCTTCCAAATGATGGAATATTATGCACTCATTTCAAAATTTTTTATTTATTTATTTGAGAGAGGGAGGGCAGGAACAGAGGGAGATGGACAAGCAGACCCCGCACTGAGTGTGGAGCCCAACACCAGGCTCGATCCACAACCCTGAGATCATGACCTGACATCATGACCTGAGCCGAAACCAAGAGTCAGATGCCCAGCCCACCATCCTGGCGCCCCTTGCCCATTATTATATTTTAAGATTTAAGGATGTGGGGAGATGACCATGATGTAATTAATGCTAAGGGGAAGACTTTGGGTGTGAAACCTGTATATACCGTGTGTTCTGAAAGACGGTAAACAAAGCCAGAGTTTTCAGTGGGAGGAGTGGGAGATTGGGTACAATTTTTATTTTCTCCTTTTATGTGTTTTCTTTTTCCAAAATCCAGTGTATTAATTTAAGATAGAAACCCTGTCGTTGCAAAGAGCACGGCCTTCTCTCTCTGACCCCCTCACGCTGAGTCGGGTGTCGGTTGGTGGGGGTGGGTATTTTCCCAGGTGGTGGGGCGCAGGCACGTTCTCTCGCTAGTCGGGGCCCCACTCTCACAAAGCAGGCTCAGCCCCCCCACAGCTCCTAGCCCACCAGGTTGTTCCGTGCAGGCCAAATCCCTCAGGGCAGGTTTTCCCAGCCTCATGAGGGAGGTACGGCCTTCAAAACCCCAGAGAGCTGATGGCCAACGCTGCCCACAGCCATCTGCGTGTCACCCCTCAGGAGGCGAGGGCGCTCTCCACTACATTCTTTGGTATCTCGGGAAGATACTGCCACATTTAGGGGTCCTTTTGGGTGGCTTAGAAGTTTCAGGTCTGTTTGTCCACCATGAAGCCAGAAGGGTCTCATTCTCTGTCCTGGCCGGAGGCTAGCACAGAGAAGTTCCACAAATTGCATCCCATAAACAGGAACTTTGCAACCCATCCAGGAGCACCTGTTGGCTGTGCAGAGCTGACCCGTTTCGGGGTCTGCTGCGGCTCTGTGTAGGGGGTGGGCTGGGGCCAGCGTGGCCCCTGTGTGTGTCTCTTTCCAACTCTGTGTTCACCACGTTGGCCGTTGTGGGAGTATTGACACCACAGAAAGGATGGAGAGCTCCCGTGGTGATTCAGGGCTCTGGTGAGAGTGTCTGACTCACATGGCAGAACCGGATGACCTTTTGTGACCCCACGCTGAAGTCCGACAGCATCGCTTCCCTGCCTGCCGTGGATGGCAGGTGAGTCCGAAACTCACGTAGTTGCAAGGGGAAGGGGGTTAGTCTCCACGTCTTGGTGGGCGAGCGTCAAGTTTCCTGGAGAGTGTAGAGGATGAGAAATAGGATGAGAGATATGGCTTTTGGAAAATACGATTTGCCATGGAGTTTTGAAATGTAATTAGGGATTTGCCATCAGAGGCTATAGCACATTTTTCTAGATATTCCGTGGGCATGGTTACTCTTCCTCTGCTGAGCATGCGTTTGATTTTTGAGAATACACAAAAGGTATTGAATGCCAACTCTAGAAAAGTCGTAGGTAACTCTGATGGATAACAATAGTTCCACAAAAGGGGATGTTACGGCGGTAATGGTCTCAACTTTCAGATGTGTCCTTACCCCGGGCCTCAAGCTGTTTCCAAAAGAGGGTGCCAAGACCCTTCTCAGCTACTCAGCTACCTCAGAAATAAGCATGCTGGGGCACCTGGGTGATTCAGTTGGTTGTGACTTGATTTTGACTCAAGTCATGATCTCAGGGTCATGAGATCGAGCCCCACATCAGGCTCCATGCTTAAAATTCTCTCTCTCTCCATCTCCTTCTGCTCCTCCCCCCCGCATTGGCTCTCTCCGCCACTCTCTAAAATAAATAAATAGGGGCGCCTGGGTGGCTCAGTCATTAAGCATCTGCCTTCTCAGGGCGTGATCCTGGTGTTCTGGAATCGAGCCCTGCATCGGGCTCCCTGCTCAGCTGGGAGCCTGCTTCTTCCTCTCCCACTCCCCCTGCTTGTGTTCCCTCTCTCGCTGGCTGTCTCTCTCTCTCTGTCAAATGAATAAATAAATGTATTGCATGGTGCACTGGGTGTTATACACAACTAATGAATCATCGAACTTTACATCAGAAACCAGGGATGTACTGTATGGTGACTAACATAATATAATTAAAAAAACATTAAAATAAAAAAAATAAAAAAATAAAAATCTTTAAAAAAATAAATTAATTAAATTAAATCTTAAAAAAAAAAAAGAAAGAAGCCTGCAAACTTCTAAAAGGACTACTTTGAAAGGCAAGTTTTTCTGAGCTATTTGTAAATATTACCAAAGTGACATGTTTACTGCAAAACTTTTTTCGTTGCCTTGTAGTGCCCTGCACTGCTCTTTCACAAACATCAAAGTATTCTTCAGCATTGTACCAGGCACATGGTAGGGACGAAGTAAATATCTGAGTGGTTGATTTACCATCCAGAGCAAAAACAAGCCAGCCCCTGGTTCAACTAGATTCTTAAGTACTAACTGGAATTGACCAACCATAAAAAAGAGAAGCTGACCATTCCTCTTCAAACTTCTAAACAAAATCGAATGTGTTTAGACTGGAGGACTCAGGTTATAAATAATAATGTACAGTTCTCTTGATACATATTGTTGAGTTCATCTCTTTTCAAAGTCCAGAGTTCCAACTCTGTGCATGTATTTCCTCTCAACTTTCTGGGAGGACCAGAGTGGGTAGAAAAATTGGGGTGGGTACCACAGGTGCTGGTCCAGGTTTCCTCGTGGCTGGAAGGCAAAATCCGACCAACTGACTTATTTCTCCTCAGGCCACTAAGTATCCTCTTTTAATTCTCAGACACCACGTGACTAATTTCTCCTCAACCATCAAATATTAAAATCCTAACCCATTCTGTCACTAGGACAGAGATGCTCATGGAAGTCCTTCTGCATCTGGGCTTTCCCATTAATTGGAGCTTAGAAATGTCCACCTGTGCCCACCAAAGACTGAGGAAAGAACTCAGAATATTTTTTAGTTGGACTCATGATTGTAGACATGTTGATGCTTACATGAGATGATACAGACACTTCCAGCTCACCCTATAGCTATCACGTGTCCTCCTCCAGCCTCCTTGTAGATTGGTGGGGTCATGTGACTAGTTCTGCCCAATGGGATGTGAGAGGAAGTGACCTATTACTTCTGGGTTGAAGGATAAAACAGGGGGTGGGATATCCAAGTGCTCTCGTCCCTTTCCCTGGTAATCATGGAGGTTCTATGTGCCAGAGAGTATAATCCCCAACTACAGGATATATTCGTGGGTTTAGGACCATGATCAGTGTGTGGAGAGTCTAAAAGCCAACGTCCGAGGAGCTAGGAGGACACCCGGGGTTTCACTCTGAGGTGGATATGTACCATCAGTGTTTGCATACGTGTATGTGTGTGTGTGTGCGTGTGCACATGTGTGCCTATACACCGTAAGGTCACAGGAGTTGAGAACATAATAAATAAGGGTCTTGTTGCCCCATTTTGTAGTTGGCAACCCAGTGGCTCTACTCCAGAAGCTAGTATCTAGTAGGAGATTTTTATAAACAGGAAATGAAGGAAGCCAGAAAACCAACTTCAAAAGGAAGAAGGCCAGTCATTTATTGAGCTAGTGGGGAGCAAAGTATAGTTATTAAAAGCACAGGATTGGAATTCTGACTGCCTGGGCTAGAACCTGTGTTTCAGCCCTCATCGGGTATACGGCCTTGGGTTCGTGATATAATCTCTATCCGCCTCGACTGGAAAGTGCTGATGTCCCACTGTTGTCATAAGGATCAAAAGCAATGATCTTAAAGGTCTGTATTATGATTATATTTAACCGTAACAGAAGGCAGTGGCTTAAAACAAAGGAAAGATAGTTACTTCCTTCGAAAGACCACAGCCAGGCCGTCCGGGCTGGTATATTGCGCAGTGGCAGGGACCCCGGCTCCTTCTCACCGTTGCTGTAGCTTCTGCCACAAGTGGCTTCCACTGCACGGCCCCAGATGGTCACTGGAGCTTCGGTCATCACAGTCTCGCTGCGGCTAGCAGGAAGGAGTGCGAGAGAAACAGAGGCACAGGGCTCCCTCTGTACATCTCACTGACCCACACTTAGTCCGGTGGCCACGCCTGGATGCAAGGGAGGCTTGCAGATGTCTCTATACTGGGAAGCCGCACACCTCACTTAAAACCGTGGCTTCTAGAAAGAAAGGAAAGGGGAAAAGCAGAGGTCGAGGTGCACAGTGCGCGGTCTCAAGGGTCTCAAGGGCTTGAAACGGTGCTTGGTGCTTAGCGAGTGGACAGGACATCAGACTCATCCTCCCATCAGAATCCCGCCAAGTCAGAAGCAGCGGGTCATGCCTCGAGCACGTCCTAGACCTCCACTTTCACGCTCAGAACACTTTACTTCTGGGCTCAGGTGCCGTATGCAGACTGTGATGTCTTCGCAGAGTAGTAACAACAGTTCAAAAATGAAAACAAGCAAAAGCAAGCAGGGGAGTAGACTGCATCGCATGTTCCATGCGAGAGAAAATAGAATGATGAAGGCACCAGTGCAGCGGGCGGCTGGGGTGCAGCGGGTGGCTGGGGGGCCCCGGGAAGGGACTAGAGGCCGGGCTCCG
The DNA here is from genome assembly GCF_002007445.2 of Ailuropoda melanoleuca. Taxonomy (NCBI): domain Eukaryota; kingdom Metazoa; phylum Chordata; class Mammalia; order Carnivora; family Ursidae; genus Ailuropoda; species Ailuropoda melanoleuca. Next base: position 119,377,937 of record NC_048223.1, read on the forward strand.
GGGAAGGAAGGATCTTGGACAGACGCGTCCATGGGAAACGCAAAGGAGAGCTACTCTAGTCCTTCCCAAGGATGCACAGGGTGGCGTGTCACCTGGCTCTCTCCCCCCAGCACGTGAAGAGGGCGAAGGGGAGGAGAAGAAATAGGGAGGACGGAGGAGGCTTGTAGAAAGGCTGGGACCTGGGGAGGAGAAGCTGTCACTGCGGAAGCCCCTCCTGCTTCTCCAGCAGCGGCTTGGGCTGCTGGGGCTGCAGGGGAGCGGCTGTCCCCACTCCAGGTTTGCGGGACAAAGTGAGGGAATGGCCTGGGTTGTCCTAACCTTTTCCATCTCAGAGACTCTGGTTACCTTGTTGGGTCCTCTTGGCTCCAGCTCAGAGAGTCCTCTCACAGACGCTTCACCCTGCGAACACTGTCATATATGTGCCCTTGTGCTTCTAAACCAGAGGTTCTCAAAGTGTGGCCTGGGGACCCCTGGGGTTCCCCAAGAAACTTTCGGAGGATCCACTATGTCAAAACTATTTTTATGAGAGTACTAAGATGTTATTTGTCTTTTTTGCCCTCATGGTGGCGTTTTCCAGAGGCTGTTTCAGGTGTACTGTTGCAATGGAGTGACTGCAGAGGCAATGATGTGAATCTCCCTGTCTTCTATTCACCCAGATTTTAAAGAGATTTGCAAATACATAAAATTATGCCACTCTTCTCAGCTGACATTTTTGTTCTGGAAAATATGGTTGTTTTTGCATGAAACTGTGATACGTATATTAGTATGTAATGGAGTCATTGTGTTATTTTCAGTGAATTAATAAATGTTGACGTGTTTCATAGATTTAATTTCAAATACAGCAAATATCAATAGATACGACCCACGTTCAGCAAAAGCTCTTTTAGGTCATCAGTGGTTTTTGAGATGGAAAAGGGGTCTGAGGCCAAGTTGGAAGACCACATTCTCAACAAAAGAATTTTTGCGTTACCAGTGTCTGTGTGAGCACACACGTACACTTAAAAATATGTTGTGACCAAGTATCCTTTTCCTACCTCCGGGCCACAAGTTGGCAAACGTTCCTGTAAGGGCCAGGGAGTGAATATTTCAGGCTTGGGGGCTGTCCCTTCTCTGTAGCCACTGCCCCACTCCATGGTAATAATACAGCAAAATCCGCCATCCCCTATTGGTCACAAATGGGTGTGGCCACGTTCCAACAACAGTTTTTATGGACACCGAAATTCGAACTCTGCATAATCTTCACGTGTCACAAAATATTATTCTTCTGCAAATATTTTTTTTCTTCCACATAAATAGATGTATAAATCAGATAACATCCTCGTTTCCTACTTTTTAGTTGGGAAAATACGATTCTCCATGCTACATCGATGCCATTGGTGGCCTTCGATTTAATGAGTGGTAAAAGATCAAGGGTGACAGCTGGAGTTTGGTTTTCTGTGAGGAGTGCTTGTGCCTCCGAGAAATGCCTTTGAGAACCAGCTAAAGGCAGGACAGGGAAAGATACCAGTTGAAAAAAGAAGAAACAGAAAATCCAAGATCCTGACCTGGGGTCCAAATTGTACAACCACCTGACTTTCTTCCATTCATTCAACACTCACTGCATTTATTGAGTGCTCACTACATACCAGGGGTATCACAAGTGAAAAGGAAAAAATTTGGATTGTTTTTTCTATAGAGACTTTCTGGACCAAGTCTTGTGAATCTGCAAACATGGAATCCATGAATAGTGAGGATCGACACAGGTCAAGGTGGTGTTGATACCCGAAAAGATGTCAGGAAGAAAACTGGTGTGCTCCTTCTGGGGGGCAGTTGGGCCCTGCGTCCCTAATATCTTTAATTCTGAGAGCCCAACTTCTGGGATTTACCCAGAGAAAATCATCAGGCAAGGGAGTGAAGGGCGTGCAAGGATGTGCGTCGACGTGCAAGGATGCTCATTGGAGAGCTGTTGTAACAGAATGCGCTGCAGTTGTGAAGAATAATGAATTAGGTAAATACCTGTTACTACGAAAAGAAGTTCATGAAATGATGTACAGCGAAACTATAGTCAAACAACACCTACGCCAGGGTCCCATGTTTGTGAGTAGATCTATTCCATTTCTGGTGTGTGATATCGACATACCCAGTTATATGATAGATATATTGAGTGGATGGGTAGAAAAAATTCTGGAAGGATATAGCCCCACAAGGTGCCATGTCTGGGAGTTCGGATAATAGATGCATTTAATTCTTTGTACTTTGTACTTCTTGGAGTTTTATAAATTTGTTTACAACGAGACAGCTACCGTTATAGCTAGAAATGTATGCTTTTGATAATGACAATTTGGGGGTCCTTACTCGATGCCAGGCACCCAGCTATGTTCCTCAACTCTTCAATTTGTATTAAAACTTGATGAACAATTCGTTGTTTCTATATTATGGTTCGTAGTAAAAATAGAAAAATCTCAAGATTCCCGAGCTTCGCTCCACAGATCTGGAAGGCTCTTGGGGGCCAGCTCCCTCTGACATGCCTTGCTGCCGCTCTGGGAGCCAGAATCATGGGAGGAGATTCTGGCCCAAATCCCCCTTGCTCAGAAAAGTGCTGAGGTCTGAGTCTTCCCCGCCAGGACAGAATTCCTGGGGCTTGGCTGCAGGGGCAGGGTGAACGGATTCAGGCAGGAATTCTGTGTCTCCTTTGTTTTTAAAAGAAATAGCCCCTGCCGAAACTGGGTTGAGCCCAGTATTACCTGGTTTTCTTCAAAGGCTGAGCACCGGTAAGCTGCTGCTGTCCAGTTACGTGGGACCGTCTGGGGAAAGGGGCTTCTGGGGGAGCATGTGCTCGGCCCAGACCTGAGTCAATTGTCAGCAGGGCCCATCGCTGCACAGGGATGGCCTTAACAGATCCAAGTGCATCGGCGTGAGAGTTTCTGCTTGTAATCTATCCTTCAGAGCAAGACTATATCCCCGACCTGGATTTTTGCTAACAATCAACAAATCAAAAAATGACCAAAGGTGATAATGGGAGCCGACTTCAGGGTCCAGCCCTTTGTGCATGGCCCCCTTCCCCAGTACCAGCCTCTGCAGGACGATGCTTGACAAGTCCTCAGCTTTCCAGCTTTTTCTTTTTTACTCAACTTCTTATAAACGGCAGAGTCTGCTAGGTTTGAGGCCAGACTTGGCTGCAAGTCCGGCTCTGCCACCTTTCTGCCTGTGTGATCTCGAATGAAGTCCCCAGCTCTTCCTGGCCCTCAGTTTACCCACTTGAAAAATTAGACCTAAATATGAGGTCGTGTTTTAATTTGTTGACTGTTAAAAAAAAAAAAAAGACAAGTTGGGAATATAGTGATGAGAGGTCGCATCCTTCCCACTGAGGTGCAGCATCGAGAAAGCAGGCACGGTGTTTGGATTTGGGCGATGTTAAAAGCACCAGAGTTAAATGGCTGCATGATTTTCAGCACCAATGCACTAAGCTGGGGTGTTTCCGTGGGCAGGAGCGAGGGAGGGGGGCTTCCAAAATCATACCACGCAGGGGTCCCCTGACCTACATAAAACAAGTCAGTACCCCCTGGGGCCAGCCGATTGGAGCTCCTCCGATCACGTGGCAGAATTAGGCACGGTTTATGGTTCTTTTCAGGGAGATTCTCCAAGAACGGTGTAAATGTCAGTTTCATGAAAATCCATTCTCAAAGCCCCGATGAACTTCTCAATCATCTGCTCCCCCTTCCCCCCTCCTTCCCCCACCTCTCCCAGAGTGCCCAAGGCGCTTCTGAGATCAGAGAGCATAATTACAAATGCACTGGGGCTCTCGGGATGGTTTACAGCTTAATTAGCTCCCGTCTCTGCACTGTCTCTGTTTCTCGGCCTTACACTTGGTGCAGGAGTCCTGACTGCCAGAGCGTTCAGACCAGGAGCCTCCTGGCTTGTTAACACGCTCTCCCCTGTCCCTCCTGACGCTCACGTCCAGGTTGCAATTAGGCCCAGTCGAGGAGAGGGAGAGGCCTCTGTTTGGGCATCCGGAGCTGGCAGGGGGAGCTGCTTGTCTGAGCCAGCCCGGAGGTGAGGCACGGTGGAATGTGGAGTGGCGGAGGCTGCAGGAGCATGCACCTGCCCGGCCCAGCCCAGGTCAGGAGGCTGCAGGCTGCAGGTGTGTTTCCTGGGGCGCCTGGCAGGGGCTGGGCATTGAAGACACCTGGGGTTAGAGGGGCTCATACACGTGGGGGTGGGATGCCCCCCCCCCCCCCCCCCCCCCNGGCGTGAGCACGCTGGGCAGCACCAGCCAGGCCCCTGGAAGAGGCTTCAGGCTGTACACCAAGGATCAACTGTACGATCCCACCTGGAGGGCCCCTCTCAAAGAAAGTGCAAATCACACGTTGATTGCTTGGTCCTCGTGACTTCCTGGTGGCTGTCCCTGAGTTCCCGGCTTGAGTGAAGTTCCTCTACCCTGGAGGAAACTCACTCCCTTCCCTCCGGGAGAGGAGGCAGCTGGAGGAAGAATCCAGCTCCAGGCACAAAAAAGAAGCCCTTAGCTGGGCACTGCTGCCCATCGGCGAAGATAACGGAAGAAGAGAAAACCCTTGCCTCCCTGCCCCCGAGTCCCCCAGATTCCCCCGACCCCCAGCCCCCAGTCTGGGGGTGCCTACAAGGGGTCTAGAGGCCCTGGGCTTCCTTAGGATCCAGACCCCATGGAAGGGCTTAAGCCACACCCCTCCTTCTAAGAGGGAGTGGAAAACAAAACTAAAATGAGTACATTGAATTTAACGCCTACAAAACATACATCTAGAATCAACCTTCACTCGACTTCAGTATTTAGGCAAGATGTGTTCCGATATTAGCAGAGATGTATTTTAACCCGTTTGACAGACAGGTGAGGGTCTGACCTCACTGTTGGGGATACCGCTCCCCGCCAAGGGAACCGCTGCGCTCGCCCTGTCAGGTTTCTACACACCTGCCAGGTTCACGGCGCCTGGGTCCTGCGCTGCAGACAAGGGGCTCCTTCTTTCAGGAAAGAGTAGGGGGAGTTGGGAGTGAGCGAGAGAGCTTTACACGCAACTCCTCTTCTCTCTGGGCAGTGATCTCCACCCGCTGGCTCTCCTGCACGGAGAAGGCCCGCTGTGCCTCCCCCAGCTCTGAGCCCAGGCCGCAGCCCCGATCTTGCTAGGATTTCTATCTTAAACAGGTATCGCCTGGGGGCCCCGCCTGCCTGGTAGGCACTATTTCTGAGGTGCTCGGAGGCTGGCAGGGAGGCGATGACAGCACCACAAGGAAAGCTCCCGAGCAGGTGGAGGGCACGAAGCGTTCTGAGGCCTGGAGAGCGCGAGAATCCTTCTAGCCGAAGCTGGGGAGACCGCATGGAGGAAGTGTCTGCGGCTGGGGCTCTGAGATGATGGACGGGGTGTCCCTGGGCTCAGGCCTGAGAGACGGTGGGATGCGGGCCAGGGGCTCAGGCCAGAGAGGTGGACTGCGACCTGACCGAGGGGCCCTGCGTGTTGCTCGAGCAACTGGGAGGGGATCACCTAGTGTCCGGGAGCTACAGACGGAGCTGGAGCCGACGAAGGAGCAGGTTCTGGTTTCCGTGCTGCACAGTAGAGGCTGGTGGACGTGAGGGGAGGGAGGCCGCCGCCTCCACTGATGGCTTCGGCAACATCGTCACTACCCGTGAGCCACAGCCATGCGTGGTCACGCCGCTGTGCCTCCTTCCGCAGCATTCTAGGGCTCCCTCGTACCTTTCCGCCTATTCACGAGAGGTTTCCACGGCAGCTCTTGCTGGGTTTGGACCTAGCTCCAGAGGTCCCAGGCCTTGCTGGCCCAGGTGTGGTTGGTCCCGGAGTCGGACCATCAGCAGCCCCCTCGGGGAGCTTGTCAGGAACCTAGAACCTCAGGCCCTGCCCCAGACCCACTGGATCCCACTCCTCTGGCTCACCAGAGTGATGTGACTTCCCAAGGGTTTCTGGGCCAAGGGTGGCCCCTGCCTGGGGCAACGTGACCTCGAGGAGGGACCCTCCCACGCCCAGGCTCAGGCCGCGGAGGACAGAGCAGGGGCCAACCCAGGAATTGTTCCAGGTGTGAAGCAAGCCTGCAGCTTCGGTTTTCCAGTATTCCAGGCAGGAGGCCAGGCCGAAGGGGCTCGGTCACTCCCAGGCACACGGCGGCGTCAGGCGCGCAGTCAAGACACACAACAGCCCAGGAATGCCGGTGAGCTCCTGCGGCTGCGGACGTGCTCCGACAGGTTCCATGCGCTTCACGGAGGAGGCGGCCTGTGCAGGTGGAGTCCTGCACCCATACCTGTCAGCGCTCACATTAGCCACGATTATCTGGATTCTCTTTCCATTTGGCCCGAGAAGGAGCCTCCACACAAAGTTTAGCGGGTGAAGTCACTGCCTCGCGCTGGATAGAAGAGTATCCACAGATGCGGAGAATAACCAGTTTAGTGTGTGTGTGTAAGGGGGGTGGGGCTGCAGAAACAGGGCGCCCCTGGTGGGAGGGAAACACGCCGCTTTTCTGCAGGTCAGAGCACGAGAGAAGCTTCTCGTCGCATTTAGGGCCTTGAGCATTTGAAAATAATAAAAAGGAAAAGTTTTGAATTAAAATTTATGGTCGAGCCTGCCTGTCTGGGAGGAGCGGGCTTCGTGGGCACACTGACGCCAGCCAGGCTGCAGGGGCTGGGAGAAATCGGACACCCGGCGTCCCCGGGAGGGAGAGGGACGACTCTCCCGCAGCAGCCCCGTGGGGCGCCCTGTCTTGGCCTTGGCCGTGGCTTCCCCTGCTCCTGCACCGGCCCCGGCTGCAGGCGTGTTTACAAGATGCTGGTGGCCCGGCCACCCCACAGATCAAGCCCGTCTGAGTCTCCGAGGTGGGGGCCCACTCGCTGGCGGGCTTCCAAAGCACTCGGGTGCTTTAATATGACACCAGGGTTGAGAACCACTGGCTGAGGCCGAGGACCCCAGAGCTGGAGGAAAGGGGACAGGCTGCTCGTTTCTGTCCCGTGGCCCTCCCCTCTGCTGGGGGCGAAGGTAGCTCCCTCAGTGGGTGCAGGAGGGGTGATGCGGCTCATCGAGGTCTTGGAGAGTTTTATCCACCCGGACAGGGCCCCGGAGGAGGAGGGAGGGCGAGTCTGACACATTCATCTGCAGGGATGGGGTGTCGAGTCCGCAGACGTGCCCACCCCTCCTGGCCTCTGAGCCACAGGACTCGTCCGATGGCCGTCTAGGTAGCACTTTTCAAAGACTCGTACATCCGTGATCTTCACCCGGGTATTAATACTCTATGGACGAGGTAACAAGTTCTCGCAAAGGTCCCGGCTTGAAGCAACTGAAGCCTATCTTGCAGTCTGCGGGTTAGCGTCAACACAGGCATAGCAGGCTAAAGTCAAGGTGGTGTCGGTGGCGTTCCTTCTGGAAGCTCTAGCGGAGAATGCACAGAGGCCCTCAGCTCTTCCTTCCACCCCCCTTACCCCCCTCAGAAGGAGAGGGCCGTTTCGAGCACCACCAGCCCCGTCAATGGAGCCCTCACCCAGAGCTCAGAAAACTGTAACCTCCCTTTGCTTCCCCAGAGACTGTAGGTCCCTCGCCCCATCTTCAATCCATAGGTTCAAAGATGGCCAACTTCGAGTGTTAGACTAGCCTAGCAAAATGAAGCCAATTGCTCCTTCCTGTTTTTCCTCGTATATTTTTGGATTTGAAGATCCAGTAAGTGTGTGCCAGGCCAGATCTTGGGTGTGTTTTGGACGGGGCTGAGCCCTGCTGGCGGCGACCACGGGCCAACTGGAGCCAATGGGCAGGAGAGCCCACACGTGGAGGAGTTCGGGCTCCTCTGGAGGCGATCACGACCATCACTGGTGTCGCGGGTGGGGGTGGTTTCTTTTTGGCGCTAGTCCCTGCTGACCTCTGAGGTGGCAGGTGGGGCTGGGACCGCCATTAGCTACAGAAGGTCTGAAATATGGGAACAGGACTTGCCTCTTTCCTCAGAGCTTTAGAAGCTTATTTACAAAGCCCTCCAGTTCCTAGGTCAAAAGTGCTCACCACAAGCCCGAAGATATCCTCAGAACGTTCCAGGCAATAGTCAATATTTATAACCCGGGACTTCGGCTCAGGTGGCTTCACGAGACTGTTTGAGCTCCACTTAACTTCTGCACGTTGATCATCGGCAGGAGACCTTTCACCCGCTGGCCCCTCTCGCTCTGTTCTACTGCGCAACTGGGAATACACTTGACTTTCAAAGGCCCTACTTGTGCCATTCAAAGGAAACATGCCCACCTCGTCTTTAAGCCCTATCTTGTTCCCCTGCAGTCTGAATAAACATTACTCAATAGCCAAAGTCACTTAAGCATCAATCACTTCCACTTCAAGGAGAAGGTAAAGGGAACAAAGATTCACAGCACAAAAAGATTGAAATTTAACCACTGCTGGGTGCGTTCCAAACTTGTTCAGATTAGTTCTTCAAAAAGAAGCCCAGAGAACTGGTTACCTCAAGTTCGCTGAAATTCTCTT